>NW_020682133.1:0-5230 GCF_002925995.2 Terrapene triunguis
GGGGGAAATAGGAGGGGTCTGTGGGATCTGTGTGAGCCTGAACTCTGCCTGTTATTGGCAGGCTTGGGGGGAATCAGTTGAGCTGCCCCCTTCTGAGGGAAGCATTTCACTTCATACGTTAATGTTTCTCCACCCAGGCTTCCCCGGGGCCTCTTCTTCAGAGCTGGCCAGTGTGGGTCCATACAGCGCAGCAGAGCTCAGACTTCTTCGGCTGCTCCAGGAGCTGGAAGAGCACCACGAGCTAGTGTCCCTAGGCTCTGAGGAGGGGAAGGTCACTAGGTGGTTCCAGAGCCCAGACAGGATGAGCTCATGTGTAGCCTCATCTGAGGATCCAGCCCCAGCCTGTCCACGCTGAGTACCCCTCGGGCGATGGGCTGGAGGAGGCTGGCTGGGGTGGGGTGGCCCAGGGGTGCAGTAGCGCAGCCTTGCTGCAGGCTGTTGTTTTGGGATCAACAGGAAGGTCTGTGTAAGTGTTGCTGTTTGTAACACTGCTGTAGCAATGCTTGTATTAGCTGTAAACCTTTCTGCAGCCCCGGCCAACCCCTGTACCTGTGAGAAAGTGGCTGCAGACAGTTGCTGTATCTCCTGTTTGCTGTGTCTCCTGCAGAGCTCAGCTGCCTCCCTGCAATGGAATCACAGCAACAAGCACCCTGGGGCCGGGGCAGGGGGTTGTAAAGAATAAAACCTGCCAGACCAACTGGCACGAAAATATTTATTAAAATTACA
Organism: Terrapene triunguis; assembly: GCF_002925995.2. NCBI lineage: Eukaryota > Metazoa > Chordata > Testudines > Emydidae > Terrapene > Terrapene triunguis. The sequence goes on from NW_020682133.1 coordinate 727, forward strand.
GATTAAAAGCCCCAGCCCCTTTTCAGCTGACCCTGAGCTGCACCATCCCCTTTCCTCTGCCTTTGCATCCTAGTGGAGCTATCAGTCTACCTTGTCCCCCATTCAGCCCAGGGCCAGCGTGCCCATCTCCAGATGCATATCATCTCTGCTGCTCTCAGAGGCTCACTCCTCTCCCAGGGGCCGGTCAGCTCCTTCGCTGGAGGTTTTCCAAAGGAGGCTGGAGAGCCATCTGCCTTGGATGGTTTAGACCCAGGGGTCGGCAAACTTTCACAAGGGGTGTGCCAAGTTCACTGTAATTTAAGGTTTCACATGCCAGTAATACATTTTAATGTTTGTAGAAGGTCTCTCTCTCTCTGTCTATATTTTATAAATAAACTATTGTTGTATTTAAAGTAAATAAGGTTTTTAAAATATTTAAGAAGCTTCATTTAAAATAAAATTAAAATGCAAATCTTATCAATTTAGTGTGATCCTTGCCTGGGATCCTTGTCTGGGGTTCCAGCCACCAGCCCCGCTCAGCCCGCTGCCGGTCTGGGGTCCAGCTACTGGCCCTGCTCAGCCCGCTGCCGGTCTGGGGTTCCATTCACTCAGCCGGCGGGGGGCTGAGCGGGGCCGGCGGGGGGCTGAGCGGCTCAGTCCGCTGCCGGTCTGGGGTTCCGGCTGCCGGTCCTTTGCCAGTCGAGGTCTCAGATGCTGGCCCCACACAGCCTCCTGCCGGACTGGGTGAGCAGAACCCCAGGCTGGTAGTGGGCTGAGGGGGGCCGGCGGCTGGGATCCTGGTTGGCAGGAGCTGGCGGACGGAATCCCAGACTGGCAGCGGGCTGAGCGGCTCAGCCCGCTGCCAGCCTGGGGTTCCCTGGGGGTCCCCAAGCAAGCAGCAGGCGCTGAGTGGGGCCGGCACCTGGGACCCCGGCTGGCAACAGGGCAGCAGTTGGGACCCCAGAGCCGCTCAGCCCACCACTGTGTGCCATCAAAAATCGGCTCATGTCATAACTATAAAGGGAAGGGTAACAGCCCTCCTGTGTACAGTACTATAAAATTCCTCCTGGCCAGAGACTCCAAAATCCTTTTACCTGTAAAGGGTTAAGAAGCTCAGGTAACCTGGCTGACACCTGACCCAAAGGACCAATAAGGGGACAAGATACTTTCAAATCTTGGTGGGGGGAAGGCTTTTGTTTGTGCTCTTTGTTTTTGGGGGTTGTTCGCTCTTGGGACTGAGAGGGACCAGACATCAATCCAGGCTCTCCAAATCTTTCTAAACAAGTCTCTCATATTTCAAACTTGTAAGTAAACAGCCAGGCAAGACGTGTTAGTTTTTAATCTTTGTTTTCTCAACTTGTAAATGTACCTTTTTGCTAGTGTGTTTATCTCTGTTTGCTGTAACTTTGAACCTAAGGCTAGAAGGGATTCCTCTGGGCTCTAAGTTTGATTACCCTGTAAAGTTATTTTCCATCCTGATTTTACAGAGATGATTTTTACCTTTTTCTTTAATTAAAAGAAATTAAGAACCTGATTGATTTTTCCTTGTTTTTAGATCCAAGGGGGTTGGATCTTGATCCACCAGGAGTTGGTGGGAGAAAGGAGGGGGATGGTTAATTTCTCCTTGTTTTAAGATCCAAGGGGTTTGGATCTGTATTCACCAGGGAATTGGTGAAGAGTCTCTCAAGGCTACCCAGGGAAGGGAATTAGCACTTTGGGAGTGGTGGCAGCGGACCAGATCTAAGCTGGTAGTTAAGCTTAGAAGTTTCATGCAGGCCCCCACATTTGTACCCTAAAGTTCAGAGTGGGGAAGCAGCTTTGGCATGCATGCCGTAGGTTGCCGACCCCTGGTTTAGACACAACAGATCCTGCATCTTGGCAGGGGATCAGACTAGATGACCCTTGCAGTCCCTTCTGACCCGATGGTTCTATGTTTCTCTCACACGCACATAGAACCAGCGGTGAGACATTCTTAGGGTGACACATGGCGACATACCAAGAGGCATTTCTGATTAGTCAAGGAGCCTGCAGCAACACTCCCCATCTCCTTGTAGCCAGAATTATATAAATATATGTTACACCCCAAATGACATTAGAGGACCATTGTCCAGGTTGTAAAGGTAAGCCCTCAATAGTTAGGAAATGCCAGAATTAAGGTTCCCTGTGAAATTTTAATTTGCCCCCCTTGTCCATATGTATTATGATACAGTTTTTAATCACATTAACACATTCTGTTTCCACAGAGGACCCTGCCTCATTCAGTGCACAGGTTGGACAGTGCTCACTGAATGCGCAGCTAGTCAATATTTTGTTTTATGCTCATTGTTCAATGTGTGTGGTCTGCTCTACTGGACTTCCACCAAACCTGTCCCCTGCAGTTGAGGGGTACGTCAGGGCTGCCCGCTGTCCAACCAGCTCGATATCATTGCTATCGAGCCCTTCATCTGTCTCTTTGTCAGGAGGAGGACGGGTTTGTGCTGTGGGAGCTGGACTGGCGGGTGGTCCTGTTGGCATTTGCTGATGAGGTGTTCCTCCTGGCCCAGGAGACCTGGCATGGGTGGAGACTTCCCAAGCCATCTATGCATCGGCCTCCTCCACCTGGGTCAAGATCTCAGGTCTGATAGTCAGGGATGAGTGGCAGGTGGGCTCCCTCCCATCCACGCTCCATGCCATCTGGTGGGGCATGGGTCCACTGCTTGGGACTGTCACCAGATGTGCTGAAATTACCTCTGAGCCCATTTTCCCTGCCAGCTTGGGACTCCAGAACCCTGCCTTGTTGAGCCAGACACACTAGCCTGTTGCAACACAGACCCAGGGTCAGGTCCACGCCCCCAAAACTGCAGAGTTTAACCAAAAACAGCTCAGCAAGTTACCTCTCACAATGGGATCCAAACCCCAAATAAATCCCTTTTACTCTGTATAAAGCTTATACAGGGTAAACTCATAAATTGTCCGCCCTCTATAACACAGAGAGAGATATGCACAGTTGTTTACTCCCCCAGGTATTAATCAATGGCAGTTTGCTCAGAGATCAAGGGGATCCAGCATTTATGGAGTATGTAAATGTATCTAAGCTGTATTTATTGTTTGTTCCATAGGCGTGCGCACAGGGCTTTGGATCCGGCCTGCAGGATTTGCCCCCTGTGGTGCCGCACGCCCAGCGCTGTCTCAGAAGCAGCCGGCACAGCACCACGTCCCTGGGGCCCGGGAGGGGCAGAGGGCTCCGAACTTTGCTCCAGGCACCACCCCCTGTAGGTCCCATTGGCCAGGAACGGAGAACCGCGGCCAATGGGAGCTTCAGGGGAGGTACCTGGAGGCGTGGCAAGGGCAGCGCGTGGAGCCCTGTGGCTCCCCCCCTCCGGGGCAGCGCAGGGACATGGTGAGCAGCGCAGTGTGGGGCCAGGGCAGGCAGGCAGGGAGTGCACCGCTGCAGGTAAGCTGTGCCGGGCCGGAGCCCGAACCCCTCCTGCACCCCGCCGCCCAACTCCCTGTCCTGAGCCCCCTGCTGCACCCCAACCCCCTGCCCCAAGCCCCCTGCCTGCACCCCGCACCCCAACCCCCTGCCCTAAGTCCACTCTTGCCCCCGCCCCCCCAACTCCCTGCCCTGAGGCCCTTGCTACACCCTGCACCCCCACTCCCTGCCCTGAGGCCCCTCATACACCCCACACCCCTCCTCTGCCCCAATCCCTTGCCCTGAGCCCCTTCTTGCACACCACACCCCCTCCCACACCCCGCCCTCTCCTGCACCCCAACCTTTATGATGTTCGCCTTTAAAAAAAAAAATCCCTGGGTGCATACCCTAATGAAATGTGCTGCGCACGCCTATGGTTTGTTCAATGCCTCATTGTTACGCTCATCACTCAGTGGCAGGGGCAGCTCTAGGCATCAGCAAAGCAAGCACGTGCTTGGGGCAGCCCATTTGCAGGGGTGGCAGGGATCCAGCATGGGAGCTGAGAACCAACAGGGGGCCCTGGGAACTGTAGTTCCTTGGTTAGCTCCCTGCTTATAGAGCCAGCCCTGGAGCAGGGAAAGAACTACATTTCCCAGCATTCCCTTGGCCACTACCAACAGGAAAGGGGGAGGGAGTGAAGTAGCTGAGACCTCATGCTGCAGCCTGCCGTGAACGGAGAGCTGCACTGTGAGTAGGGATACCATATTTTAACATTTAAAAAAAACAGGACACTCCACAGGGAGGGAGGGTAGCCCCACCCTGCCACCATCCACTCCCTCCGACTGCCCCCCACAGAAACCCCAACCCTTCCAACCTTCCCTGTCCCCTGATAACCCCTGCCCCCTAACTGCCCCCCAGGACCCCACCCCCTATCTAAGCGCTGCTGCTCCCTGTCCCCTGATCACCCCCTCCCGGGACCCCTACCCCTAACTGCCCCCCAGGACCCCACCCCCTATCTAAGCACCACTGCTCCTTGTCCCCTGATTGCCCCCTCCTGGGACCCCTGCCCCTAACTGCCCCTTGGGACCCCATCTAAGCCTCCCTTCTCCTTGTCCCCAACTGCCCCCTCCTGAG
>NW_020682134.1:0-8320 GCF_002925995.2 Terrapene triunguis
ATTTAGTATCTCCCAGATAATGTTAAATTAATGTATATATTAAATGCATAATCTACATATTGAGTAAGTAAGTAAATAAATAAAATGCCAAATAAAGCTGATCAGTATATTCTATTATATAGATACCTACTAACATGACCAACTTGACCTTGTGAGTATTAAGACCTGCCATAAGACATTCTTCTCAGCTCCACAGACATGAAAGAAAATGTCAGATAAAAGATCCAGACCCCAATCAATATAGTATGAATGACATATGTGGTGCCAAGCTTCACTGCAATACACGTAGGGACAGCCATGAACAATACTTTGCTGTGCGCCTCTTGAGGGCATCCCCCAACTCATTAAAGTTATGTTACCCCACCTCTATAACACAGTTAGGGCTAATTTTGAACATGGTGTTGTGTTGGCTCTGTGATCAGGGACCTGCTACTCAAATCCTAAACTGAGAGACTCACCCTCAGCAGCAGCAGCCACAGAGAAGATCCAGACACACACCCCATGCTTGGAGGTGGAGTCTGAGATTTTATATATGACAGGAGAATGAGCAAGGGAGTGATGTTGGGGAAGGAGGTGTTGCCTGATAGCCAGGATCTCAAACTAAGGCTTGGCCTGCACTAAAAAATTAGGTCAGTTTAACTACATCAGTCAGGGGTGTGAAAATCCACACCCATGAGGAGTATAGTTAAGCCAATCTAATTTTCCATGTACACAACACTAGGTTGATGGAAGAATTCTTCCATCAACCTAGCTACTGCTTCTCAGGGAGGTGGATTACCTATGACAATGGGACTCCCCGCTCCTCCCCGTCGGCCTAGGTAGTGTGTCTCCACTGAAGCGCTACAGCTTCAGTTGTGCTGCTGTAGCATGTTAAGTGTAGACAAGCCCTAAGAACCCAGCTGAGCGCTCTGAAATGAAGCTGTCAGCCAGGAAGGACAGGAGATAATCATGCTAAAAGACATCCCCTTCCCAGGACTGGGCAAATGACGTGCAAGTGGGTAGCAGAGACCTCTGGTATCCTCTCTCACTCGCTCGCTCTCTCTCCCTCTCTTTCACACACAATCACATGCACAACCGTTACCTCCCCAACTCAGAACTGGCTATTCGTTGGATGCTTCTGACAAAACCCCTTATCCCTTCCCCCTCCCACCCTCTCTCCTGTATTCCCCCAGTGTGTCACTTCATGGAGTCCACTACAGCCTCAAAGCTGCTTTAACTCCTGTAGTCCCTGCACAGGGAAAATAGAGGATCAGGATCTATGGAGGGCATATTGGTGAGGGTTCTCATTTGAATTAACTTTGTGCCCCTTATACCACGTTGGTTTGAACATGCTCAAAATGAGTCAGGGTACTGCTGAGACACCAGGTATGAGGGTAAGGGCCTGCCTAACACTCCTGAATCCTGCAGGTTAGGATTTGGCTCCTTATTTTTAATACAACAATAATGACAATGACTTACATTTGATATAGCACCTTTCATTTAGATTCTCGGGGGATCATAAAGCACTTTACAGAACAAAGGCATACACAGAAAATACTGCAGTGTAATGCATCACCTGTGAGCTGAAGAGTAGCAACTATTTAACAGCAACAGTAGCACTACAGAACAGTGTATGACAGGGAGTGAAGATGAACACTGTATCCCACTGAAACTGGAAGGGGAATTTTAATTATAGGTAAAATGTAATTGTCCCAGACTGGAACTGGCCATGCCACTGAGGCTTTAATATAATAATTCTTCCAAAATGTGTCATGACCCCTTTTAAAGACCAGGTGTTCAGGACCTGAAATTTACATCTAATGTTTGTGTCTGATTAAGGACTGAAATAGCTGAGCTAACCCTCCAGATCTACCTATCTCCTAAATGTCGAGTTTACTCGGAGGGTTGCCAAATCAACGTGAAGTAGTATGTTTTGAATCATTTTCAAAAGCACCATTTCTTATGATGTGATGGGTATTCATATACATATGTATGCAACAAGCCAGAATGTTTACAGTAAACAACTTAGGTTAAGGACTGGAAATTCTCCAGGGTTCCCCTTGCTGAGTTTGCTGACATCGTTCTCCCAGGGAGTAGGGCATCTTCATGTGGATGAAACTGGGGGTTCTGCTCCCAAAATCTGCACACTCGTTTGATATTGGTATTAGGTGACTTCTATGATGTGCGACCAGGGCCATCCACATGCATTTGTGTTGGTTGTCTGTTGCCTGTGGTCCTTACCTGGCTCCATGGCAGAACAGCTCCATCTGGCTTCTGATACCAGACTCCCGAGAAAGCCGCTGTCCCCACATTCCCCTATCCCAATCTCCATTAAAAGCAGAGGCAGGGAAGCTCCTATGTTCATGTAAACCATGCTCACTCGATGTTGTGCTCTGTCCCCCTCTAGTGATGGCTAGGCCACTTAGAGATTGATGAGCTAAAAGAGAACTGGCTGTTTTAATACCAACAGTTGAGGCTCATGCACTAAGATCCAGATGTCCCATGTTTGGTCTCAATTGCCAACAACTCATCCAGGAGTATCAGCAGTACATTAATATGGTGAGAAAGTTGTGTAGGCAGTGCCTGAACCCCACTCTCAACACACCTGCAGAGCTGGAATCCTGTGGAAGGGTTTCTATGGGATATGAGGAATGGAGAAATATGACCAGCCAGCAAGAGACCAGATAAGGATTTTGTCTCCTCCATTCATAAGGCAGATGCGGTGATATGGCCTTTTATATTCATCCCATTGTGTTACTTTGCTCAACCAACAACAGTTTCTGGAACACCAAATGAAGCCAAGACTGGTACTTTGGGGAAGGTTAATGTGTCAACATTGATATTAGGTGACTTCTAGCAACACTGCCCATAATCACACAGTTTATCATGCCTTCACTAACAGCAACACTTTACTGGTGCACCTGTGTCAACACCACTCAGAATGAGTCACTCACCCTTGGTACATGTACGAATTACCTTTCACATTTAGTTTGTCAAAGAGGCATAGGTCACATCTGGCAGAGTTACTGAGTCACTGCTCTAGGAATCTGAAACCACTACTCCCTCTACTGAATTCACTCACCCGCTTTTGTAAAACATTCTATTTCACCAATAAAAGGCTGTCAACCTTAAGATTTAAAGATTTAAGCTTGAAGGGGCTATAATTATTTCTCTGGGGCTCTGTTGAGATTTCTGCAGCTTACTCTTTCATTGTTCCCACCTGACTTCGTATTTGTCATAATTTTTTTTTCTAGAGCTGGCACAAGTTTTCATATTGCTCTGCACAGATTGAAAATTGGAGATCACACAATAAATGTGAATTACATTTTAATACCTGACTATCAATAATGGGAACAAGCTGGCTGGATGATTAATACAGTGATTAAAATGAGGTGTTTCATTGAAAAGCCACTTTGCTGTTAGAAAGACAAAATGACCTAATTTGTTTTCTAGTTAACCAGCTTACTTTGTAAGATAGTGCTAAGTTAAATATTTTTCTTTGTCACACAGGACCTGAATGTTCCAGAAACTTTACTTCACCAAGTGGAGTGATAAAATCTCCAGGATTCCCTGAAAAATATCCCAATAGCCTTGAATGCACATACATTGTCTTTGCACCAAAGATGTCAGAGATTATACTGGAATTTGAAAGCTTTGAACTAGAACCTGATTCAAATCCTCCGGGAGGAGTGTTCTGTCGGTATGACCGATTGGAAATCTGGGATGGATTCCCTGAGGGTAAGAGAAAAATGAGCTGCAGTATACAGAATCATTACTCCACAGCTCCAGAAGGCGTATTGTCATATTTTCAAATATTGTATTACAGAGGTCTTCATTTGATTTAAACAAAATGAGTTGAATTAAAAGGGTGGGGAAATACACTTTAATTGCACACAATACAGCACATAACTAGCACAAAAGAGTGTGCATGGTGTTTTACAAATTGTCCTTAATGTCAAAGAATTGGTTTAGGGTCATATTCTGCCCTCAAATACAACATACAACTCTCATTAATTTCACCAAAGGCAGAACTGGGCCTTCTTTGCTAAAAGAATTTAGACAGGGAAGACGTATTGTGCACCCAAACTTTGAGCACTAATTCAGAGGGTACATGAGTACTGTATGATGATACCCTGCAGTTTGCTGCTGCTCTTGCCTTGCGTTTACTGGAGTTTAACATCAGGTTTCCCTTAGGTTGAGCACTTCCCCTTAGGGTGCACACATCAGAACTTGGCAGTCCTTAGGAATCATACAAGCAGTAATGTGCAACCAACTGTTCTTCATGCCTTTTACAAGCTTTTTGTGCATGCCATAAGCATCTAAAGAGAAGCATCTTTCAGTTGTCCTTTTGCCTCTGTATTTTATAACTTAAAGCCAAATACACCAGCATGGAACTTGTCTCACTGTATAGTGCAGTAACAAAAGCTATTGCCCTTTTCTATTGGTGTGATACCCTGCTTTGAAGGATGTTTTCTCTGAGTTTATGAACAGTAGCAAGTAGGTGTTTACAAACCATTAATACTGTATACTAATAACATTTTGTTTTAATGGAAACATTTAACATTTCAAACCCACTTTAGATCTGTGTGTTTCTCCAGACAGATCTATTTTTCACCACAACTGGGTTTACACATTTGGGAAACAGTGCTTTTTTCATAAAAGCTTTTGTTCCCACTACAGCAAATGTATCTGTTTTTAATGTGTGTTTGTGTATTTCCTCTTGTTTTGGGTTTAATAGGTTTATCATGGTTCTCTTAAACACTTTCCAGTAAATACCAAGGGAAGAGTCAAAAGAGTGGCTGACAGACTATTCAATATTTAATTCCTCAGTTGGGAAAACAGAATTGTAACAATATTATAACAATGTCTGGAACATTTAATAATAGGCTTATTTGCATATAGCCCAAATCTTTCCAGTCTAAATTCCTGTAGAACTTTAATTTAAACTGACATACAAAAAGAAGATCCGATCAGCCAACTTATGTGGAATATTTTCAGAAAGAAACACATTATTATTAGTGTCAAGGGGTTTTCAAAGTGGTAATTTTCGGGTTGAAGAAAATGATTGAGCCAAATTGAAGAACAATTAACAACAAATGTTATCAGCCTTCTAATTTACCCATAGTTCAAAACTATGTTTGACTCTCTTCTTAAGAAGGAGGTTTCTGTCATCTGATAAATATGTTTATCTATTTATAAATAATTTAGCTGACCCTGCCTTGTAGACCACAGTGCAATGTCTCCTCACATAAATTCTGTTGGGGGCTGTGATAGTTTTAGGAACTTATTTGAAACATCATTCATAGACGGATGACTCTGCAGCAACAGGGCTGGCTCTGGCTTTTTTGCCGCCCAAGGCAAAAAAGCCTCCGGCCGCCTCCCCCCCCCCCCATGGGGGGGCGCGGCCGGAGCCCCGGGGGGAGGGTGACGAGCCCTGGCGGGGGCTCCGCTCTCCCCCCGGCGGCCGGGGGGAGGCGCGGGGGGGGAGGGCAGCGAGCCCGGCTGTGGCCCCGCTCTCCCCGGCGGCCGGAGCGCCGCGCCGCCCCCCTCCAGGTGCCGCCCCAAGCACCAGCTTGGGTGCTTGGTGCCTGGAGCCGGCCCTGTGCAGCAAGCAGAATTTATCCTCCTTTCTATCAGAAAATATGTATAAAGGCTGAAGCTATTTTTGCTATTAAAATTATTATTTATGATTTATTTGTATTGCAGTACATTTTAGAAACTGTGGTAAGATCCCATTGTTCCAGGCTGTGTACAATTGTGTAGTAACAAAGCAGTCTCTGCCTCCAAGTGTCTAGGTAAATGACAAGACTCTGTAGACAGATGAGAACAAACACACAAGGGTCGATTTATGTGGTATTTTAACATAGGCATTACAGTATCTGAAAAAGATGTTTGGGAAAACACAGTAATTACAATTGTATGCACCTAACCCCAGCCCTTCAGCAACATATGTATGGTTTGTTTTGCATATGATAGGAAAGGGTTTGAAGTGAGTTAAGATACATTTTTAATGGAATTTTATTGGGCAGTTTTGTGGGAAATATTTATGGGAAATATTTGTAGCTGCAGCCATAGTTACAGGTTTAAGTAGGCAGCTGCCTAGGACATCATGCATAAGAGGACATTAGAATAGAACTGGGACAGTTCATGGCACTAGAGCAGGGTGGGAACTGGATTTTCCATTTTGCAGGAAATTCCAGGATTTTTTTTTTCCAGGTTGAAAGGGAACAATTTGAAATTTCCCATCAAATGAAATTTCAAATGAAAATTTGTTTTGGGTCAATCAAAATATTTGGATGAAATTCCAGTGCTTCACTACAATATCAGTGTAGTACAGTACAGTATAAAAAAGTATGCCATTGTAAAGAATTGAAATGAAATATTGTTTCAAAATAGAAAATTGAAATGATCCATTCTAAAAAGATTGAACAGAACATTTTGACCATATCAGAATGCTTCAGTCTGATTTTTTTTCAAAATAAAATGTCATCAAAATTGACAAACCTGTGAAACATTTTACTTTTGATGAACTGGTATTTTCCAGTGGAAAAACCTTCCGTTGGAAAATTTCTGACCAGCTTTAACGCTCACTCTTGAACAAGCTAGTCCCAAAGTGATCTTTCACAATCATGGCGTTTCAGACCAGCTGTACTTCTATACCCCTCCAACAGCTTGATCCTGGCAGGTGCTGAGCCTTCTGCAGGTGCTGATCTGACCTTGATACTGCAAAGCAATTAAGTATGTGCTTATCTTTAAGCATGTGAGTGATTCACTGACTTCAAAGGGATTTCACTGGGGAAGTTTATATGTTGACATTTAAGCATGAGTGTAAGTGCTTTGCTGGGAATAAGGCCAGAATGCTCAGCACCCTGCAGGATAGCACTGTTTCTGCAGAACTGTGTGTGGTGGGCATCTTTTGACCTCAGGTGCTCCTCTCTTTAACACAGCAGCAGCTGGTACAAACTATTCTGGAAAATATCTCGAAACTAAAGTCAACCCTTGCAAACGACTGAGCAGACACAGGGCCATCTTTTTGAAGGAGAAGTGACACAGGGCACTGAGTGGGTTGGTGTGAGCAGGGGAGCAAAAGAGCAATAAGTCAGTATGTGATTTTGTGTTGGTGTCTTTGCCTAGGGCACAAATGTACCTAAGCCCAACCCTGGCTAAGAGCAATCCATTGATAACTTCTAAGAAAAATAATGCCCTCAAAACCATGAATAGCTGAGGTGATGAATTGCACATATTCATCATGCAGATTTTTTTGAAGCTTTATGGATTGTCTTCCAGAGGCTCAAAAGCAATTTAAAGAAGTTTACATATGTTTTGAGCACCACAGGCTAAGCATTACAGCTCTGGTCAATACCACAAGTGCGTGCCCTAAATTATAGAACTAAAAACACTTTGCTATCGTTGTTCACATCAGTGCAAATGAAAGATGCCATTAATCTAGCTGCCTTTTTGTTGTTGTTTGTAGTTATTGTGGTTACTCTCTATACTGGTGATAACCTTTTAAGGAATAGTATGTAACAGCTCATATTTGACTACTGGACGAGTTAGGACAGGTGTTCATTTTTCAAATTCCATTAGGCACCCTAAACACTAAATTATATGTAAATATTTAGACAATAAAAACCCTACTATGCTGTGAAATACTTTATATTAGGTTGTCAAGTGATTAAAAAATTAATCACAATTAATTGTGCGATTAATCACACTGTTAAACAATAATAGAATACCATTTATTTGAATATTTTTGCATGTTTTCTACATTGCCAAATATATTGATTTTAATTACAACACAGACTACAAAGTGTACAGTGCTCACTTTATATTTATTTTTATTACAAATATTTGCACTGTAAAAAATAAAAGAAATAGTATTTTTCAGTTCACCTCACATAAGTACTGTAGTGCAATCTCTGTCATGACAGCTGAATTTACAAATGTAGAATTATGTATAAAAATAACTTCATTCAAAAATAAAACAATATAAACCTTCAGAGCCTACAAGTGCACTCAGTCCTACTTCTTGTTCAGCCAATCACTCAGACAAACAAGTTTGTTTACATTTGCAGTAGATAATGCTGCTCGCTTCTTGTTTACACTGTCACCTGAAAGTGAGAACAGGCATTCGCATGGCACTGTTGTAGCCGGCGTCGCAAGATTTTTATGTGCCAGATGTGCTAAAGATTCATATGTCCCTTCATGCTTCAACCACCATTCCAGAGGACATGCGTCCATGCTGATGACAGATTCTGCTCAATAACAACCCAAAGCAGTGCGGACTGATGCACGTTCATTTTCATCATCTGAGTCAGATGCCACCAGCAGAAGGTTGATT
>NW_020682135.1:0-4595 GCF_002925995.2 Terrapene triunguis
CAGTAGGTCTCAGGAGAGGGTGGTTGTTTGGTTCTATTCCTGGCTCTGTTGGTTGACCTCAGCCAAGTCGCTCCTCCTCTCTGTTTCCCCTGGATCCAGCTTTCCCATTTTGATTATAAACTCTCAGAACAGCCTTGGTGTCCACACAGCTGATCATGGCTGAGACCCCTAAGCACTACCGGAACGTAACCTATCAGAGTAACACGTTTTCAACGGGCCAGATCCCAAGGTATTGAACTCAGGAACCAATCCCCAGGCGGCGTAAATCAGCGTGGCACTCTTGACTGCCGTGAGCAGCTGAGGATCTGGCCCTGAGCCCCAGCAGGAGTTTAGCCTGAGTGGGCACCAAGGAAGGATACAGGAGATCAGCTCATTCTGTGGACCCCTTCACGAGAGAGAAGTTCTCAGGCACTCACTCCTCCCACGGCCCCAGGGTCCCCACTGCTTGGCGATCTGACTATTTCTCTGTAAGCTAGAAAGCGGTGAGCGCTAACCAAGTCCAGGGACAGCTGAGCCCCCAGAGGTTCAGAAACGCGCCTTGGCGGGGACAACCAGAAGCCCGGCGGCTCGGTCTAACCCCCTCTGGAGCTGGGAAGGCAGGTGGAAACCTCAGAAGATTCCTGCTGTCACTTGCACTGGAGCCGCCCCCGCACAGAGGGATTCTTTTGAGGCTCTCTCCTCCACCCTCACCGGGAACTCAAAGAGGCTGAGGCACATGGTGCCGTTTGATTTCAAAAGAAAGGGACCAAACTTTCAAAAAACCACTGGGCTGATCCTCATTTCCCCCAGCTCCCGTCAGTCGCTTACGACGGAACAAAGGGCCGTGCCAGGCACAATACGAGCAGAGGAGCTTGGCATTTGCAGCCCAGCCCGCTGCGGCCGGTTACACGAGGCAGTTTCCATTTTGGATCCAGCAAGGGGGCTGGAAGTTTCAGGCTAGAAAATACACGAAGGTTTTTTAACTGGCAGAGGAGGGAGGTTCTGGATCAGCCTCCCAGTGGGACTAGTGGGGGCAAACAGCCTAGCTGGGTGTAAGGTGGAGCTGGATACATTTATACACAGGGTTATATGGCAGGATTGTGTGTAGTAGCGGGGGACTGGACCACTGCAAACCATCCCTTCTCCTGACCCAAGGGGTTCCCTTGACTTTCCATCACTTCCCCCAGACCTCCTGCTCCCTGCAATTCTCCAGCCAGCCCCAGCTGAGCCATTCGCTGGGTTTTATAAACACCTGATCCCCAGCTGCTCAATCTCAGCTGGGAGGCAGCTGATCAGTCTCAGGTGAGGCTGGGCCCAGCCACGCCCCGATTCTCCCCTCTCCCATCTTTATCTTCTACAAACAGTTTGAATCTAGGCCTGTTTGCTTGGAAAGCTCCGACCTCTCTCACACCTGGGTGTCAGGCACCCCCTTGCTTCCCCCACCCTCGGTTTTGTGGAGCGAATCTTTGCGGAGACAAAACGCAGAGCGGAAATTGGGTGGGCCCCCGTTCGTGGGGGCTGGGCAATGACCAGAGGTCTGACGTCACAGCAAATCCTTTATGCTGCATGTTATTGTGTGACTGCGTCTTAGATTTGATTGCTGGGGGCAGGATTGGAAGGGGGAGTGCGGGGAGCCAGAGGCTGGGCTGGCCAGTGGAGTGGGTCGATTCCCACAACCCCACAGGCAGGCACGGATTAACCCGGAGGGCCAATTGGCACCTGTGTGGGGGCAGAGGCTGGCCGGGCTGCACCGCTCTCTGCTGCACGTGATGTTCCTCAGACAGGCCAAGAGTCTTCAGCCAGGAGCTCCTGATCCACACCCATGCCGCTCTCAGCTTCTGCATTCACAGGCTCAGATCTGGGTGGGCCGAGGTGCTAACTGGGTGGGGCGGAGCCCACCTCTGGCTATGCCCCAGACTGGACTGGGTGACCTGGGAGGTCCCTTCCAGTCCTGTGTCCTGAGGCAGCCTCACTGACTCGACCTTCCATTCATTAACTGGCTGCTCCAAGCAGCATCGTAAGTCACCACGAGGCTCTGTGGGCTCGTGGGCTCTCGGGTGCCTGTCTACAGTCGCGGCACTGAGACGAACAGGGGTCTTGCAGTTAAGGCTCAGGGGCCCAGCTCAACAAAGGTGCTACTGTGATCCACAAACGCCTAGCTTGGCTACGCTCGGCACCCAGGACTGATGACACTCCCAGCGGCCACGGGCTAAGCAGGTGCTCAGCTGAGACTGGTGATTTGCTTGTGCCCATTAACAAACAAACCCCCTACGCCTAGAAAGCCATGAGCACAACCCCTCCCGCTTGTGCCGGTCTTACCTTGTCCCCCGCCCCACCCTTCCGCTCAGTTCCCTTTACCCACCTCTTCTTAAGCTAAGGCCCCGATCCTCCAATGATCTTCACCCAAGCAGCCCCCCATAACTGTTAAAGGCAGGGGGATGCTGGGATTAATCAGGGCTTAACGAGACTAAGCATTTTAGGGCAGGAAGTGTCTTTTGCTATTTAGCTACACACAGCACCTAGCTGTGACATACCAGGGCCATGACAATAACCTTAATAATGTGTCGATTAACAACAGCCACCCAGGGCTGGCTCCAGGCACCAGCCCAGGAAGCAGGTGCTTGGGGCGGCCAGAGGAAAGGGGCGGCACGTCCAGGACTTCAGCGGCGGGTCCCTCAGTCCCTCTCGGAGGGAAGGACCGGCTGCCGAATTGCCGCCAAAGAAGGAAGCAGTGCGGTAGAGCAGCCGCCAAAGTGCCGCCGATCGCGGCTTTATTCTTTTTATTTTTTTTCTCTTCGCCACTCGGGGCGGCGAAAAAGCTGGAGCCGGCCCTACAGCCACCCAAGAGCAATCATTCATAATCGACGTGCAACAATTAATAACAAACCACTAATAATCAAGTCCACACACTACAAACACCAGTGAATCCTTCATTATTAGCCATCTGTGATTAATAATGAAAACACCCCAGGGATACCCAGCGTGGCCAGCCACTGGTGTATTAATAGATTTGGAGGCAACTGTGAACATCTAGTCTGACTTCCTGTGTGATATGTGCTATAGAACTTCCCTGAATTAATTCTTGTTTGAACAAGAGCAGATCTTTTAGAAAAACATCCAACCTTGATTTAAAGCTTTCTAGTGCTGGAGAATCCACCATGACCCTTGGGAGGTGGCTCCGTTGGTTAATTGCCCTCACTGTTAAAATGTGTACCTTATTGCCAGGACGAATTTGTCTAGCTTCAACTTCCAGCCACTGGATCTTGTTAGACCTTTGTCCGCTAGCCTGAAAAGCCCATGCTCAAATATTTATTTCCCATGTAGGTACTTATAGACTAGGATCAGGTCACCCTTTAACCTTCTCTTTGTTAAGCTAAATAGATCGCGCTCCTGAGTCTTTCACTACAAGGCAAGTTTTCCAAACCTTTAATCATTCTCATGGCTCTTCTCTGAACCATCTCCAATTTTTTCGACACCCTTCTTGAATTGTGGACCCCAAAACTGGACAAAGAATTCCAGCAGGGGTCACACCAGGGCCAAATACAGAGTAAAATAATAACCTCTCTCTCCAACTTGAGATTCCCCTGTTCATGCATCCCAGTACCACATGAGCCCTTTTAGTCACAGGGTCACCCTGAGACCTCACGTTCAGCTGATTATCCACCATGACCCCCAAGTCTCAGTCTGAGGCCCTGCTTCTCAGGAGGGAGCCCCCCATGCTGGAAGTATGGCCAACTTTCTGTTTGATTGTGCCCAGCTTACCGAGGGATCCAGATTTCTCTGTATCCCTGACCTCTCCTCTTCCTTATTACCACTTCCCCAATCCGCGTGCCTTCTGCAGACTTTCTCAGTAACGATTCTCGGTGTTTCTCCGGGTCATTGATCAAATAAACATTTATATGAAAAGTCACAGATCTGGGCTGAACGCCCATCGCTGAAAGACCCTACGGCCCCTCAAAGATCCCAACACAATGACAATTACTGTTGCTCCTTTTCAACCCGAGCGGCTGGTCAAAGTTCTGGGCCCTGGGCACTTCCAACTGGGAGCAAAAACTGATGCTGGACTCTGGTATTTCCTTTGTTCCAACCTGGTTTAGTTACAAGTCCTGCTTCTCCAAATGCAGGAGGGACCAAAAACCGGGGATAGCTTCTTTTCTTAAAAAAAAAACAACAACAAAAACCAGGAGTCCTTGTGGCACCTTAGAGACTAACAAAAATATTTCGGCATAAGCTTTCGTGGGCTAAAACCCACTTCATCAGATGTTTTAGCCCACGAAAGCTTATGCCCAAATAAATGTGTTAGTCTCTAAGGTGCCACAAGGACTCCTCATTGTTTTTGCTGATACAGACTAACACAGCTACCCCTCTGAAACCTTCTTTTCTTACAGTCCCAAGCCTCTTTAGCCAGCACCAAACTCAAAAGCTGTCTCTGGTCTTCTCCCAGGGCCATTCCCCAGTACCGGGTTTACCATGGCGCCAGGCCCACAATCAGAAGGGGCCCTGGCCTGGCCAGCCCGATCCCCCAGCCGGCTGAGCCGGCCAGGAAAGCTGCCCCCTGCCCCTGATCCACCCCACCCCCACTCCAGCCCTTCCCCCGAGGATGGTAAGTGGAGGAG
>NW_020682136.1:0-16075 GCF_002925995.2 Terrapene triunguis
TATTACATGTGCAGATATCATGACTGTTCATGCATACACATATTTTTTCAGACACAAAGAAGGCATTGAAAACATAGGACCAGTTCTCACTTCTGGCTGAAATGAGTTCAGCACAGCTCAGAAAGGAAGAAGAGCAAAGGCGGCTTTATCCCCTAAGCACCAGCAGCCCCTCTAATGGTGGTGCACAGAAAATTGAGAGGTCTTTACCTGGGTGGAGCACAATCTGAGAACATGAGTGTGAGAAGGCCACAGTGACACGTTCTTCAGATAGAAGGGAGCAAGTGTACAAAAAGGACAGAAACGTGGCAACTTTTCATTAAAGGCCTGAAATTAAAAACCCGGGGGTTGGTATTTATTCACCAGTGTAAATCAGGAATAACTCAACTGAAGCCAATAGAGTGACCCAAGTGTAGAGCCATGGTTAAGTTTGATCAGAATGAAGTCTCTATTCCCAACCATCATATGTCCCCCAAACGCTGTGTTCTTTTGGGGACTGACCAGGCTTGGTCTGCTGGGAAGTGCCCAGGCTAGATATATGGGAGCTAGTCAAACCACAACAATGAAACTTCTAACCAGCCTACACACCTCAAAATACTCCAATTAAATAACCCTTTCATTAATCAAACACTGCAGCTCCCATCTGCTATCTGTGAAATCCTGTTCTACACACACAATTACTAAATCTGGACGCTGCTTTCAAACACTTAAAGTTATTATCCCAGAAGCTCTTCACAGTATCCTGTAAGTTATGAAATTGTGGCCAAATAACCATAAGACTGGATGAGTCAGAACAAAGGAAGATGAGTAACTAATATACAAATCAACTATCTTTAAGGAAAAACAAGTTGTTTCTTGCGGGCATTGAAATGCAAAAGGATGGTTCTCTATAGCTTTCGTCCTTCGTTATTTTCCTTTTGTCTCTGTGAGCCTACAATAAGGGAAGCATACCCTCAGTATCTGTCCATTTCACAAACTGTACAGCATTCCCTTCCCTGCCTCATCCCCATTTCCCATTAGCAGATCACAGAGCGTAACTTGCGATGCTGGGGTGACTGGTGTGTCCTCTGACCAGTGTTCTGAGGGTCAGCTAGCAAAGGTTGTTTCTGAAGTGGCAATGCTTTTTTAAAAAGTAAGAAAGGCATCACAAATGCTGCAGTGGCCCTTTCTCTGATACACATTCCTTTTCTGACACATTTCTCCTACAGTTAATACAAGTAGGTATACACGTGAGCATCTTGCCTTTTGTGATATCTTGTGTGGGTCCTGGGGGGTCCATAGGTTCCTTCTCTTTTGACCTGTCATACAAATTCATAGTGGCTTTCTGCTGCATGCTGGGGACCCAAAACAATGTAGAGAATCTAATCTACTTAGGGTTTGACTCTGTGCCCATCCCTGTGGTACCTGAGTATCTCTAGCAATAAACAGGCATGGCAGCAATTAGATACCATGGCCTCTGAAAATCTTACCAAAGTCTCTACTTTCAGAAAATCCAAAGCGCTGCGCACACAGCTGGAGGCAGGGCCTTAAGACAGGCTGGAGCAGAGAGAAGGCTGAATTTTAAAAACTCTACCCCGCCCCATATTTAGCTTTGAAAATTTCCCAGATTTCCTAGACCTAATTAATAAATACCAACCAAAAGTTGGTGAATTTTTTCCATTTGTCTCAGGGACAAATCCTAAACTAGCCATTTCTTTGCAAGGTTAGTAGCCCAGCAGAACTTCAATGACAGTCTTTGCTTTATCACAGTAACCATTACTTAAAAAGTGCAAAAAAGCTGGAAATGCAGGGGGGGAAATGTGACTGCTCACAAAATAGGAAATAAGTAAATACAAAATAATTATAATTTACCCCCCTCTTAGTAGTACCCTTTAAACCTCTGTTTCTTCAAGAAAGAATCTTCTACTCTGAATCTAAAGTATCTAAGAATAGAGGTGGAATGCTCTGTTTCTTTCTTATCAACTGTAGAAGTATGGATTGGATAAGCTTTGTGGGTGAAGTCACATATGCAGCAAGTGAGAATGATTTATAAGTAGTTGATAGACACAAGCAGACCAGTCAGAGTGGAGAAATTAGAAAATAAGTACAGCTGTCCTTCTCTGAGAGCATGAATTTGATGCTAAGTACTGAAAATGACGCTTGGAGGATAACAAGGATGTATTGGGGGGGAGGGAAGAGACAGGGTTTTTTTTTTTCTAAATGAAAATTGTGTACCCTTACATTGCTATTCCTTGCCTCTGTTTATCTGATGGCTCAGCATTTGCTCAGGGTGGTAAGAGTACGAAATACACAACAGTCACCGACGGGGAGATTTAAAAAAAATATTATTTGTAAAGGATTTATTGCTGATGTAAGATGCCAAATGATCAGTCCTAAAAACTGAAATCCTTCATTTGTCTTCAGAACAGGTTCAGCATGGGGACGTTTCCCCACCAATGTGCCTCAATAAAATTCTGAGTTGCGAAGTACCCTTTTCAAGTACATTCAATTCTTGATGCCAGCTGCAGAATGGCCAATTTTTGTGACACAGACTGCAGTCCACAAGGAGCTGTTTAGACACAATCAGGTAGGTCTTTTCACAAAGGCCAACTATCCGTCACGACCAACTTGAGGCAGGTTTGAACTGGGGATGCAGAAACAAAGGCCGCCATAGTGCATCTTAGCATCAATCCCCCGCCTCAACCAATCCCCATCTCTTTGGAGTGGTCTTAAAAACATTTCACCAGAACTTTGGATGTGTATCCAGAATACTTCAGTTTATAAGAGATACAAATAGAAAATTTGTTTTGTCAACCATTAAATATGTAGATGTCATTTAAAACATAAGAAATGTTTTACTTAGTAAAGAGGAAGCATTGTCAAGTAGCTAAATTACTGGACAGCGCTCCCTCTTTACTAAGTATCTCATGGACTGGTGTGTTTGTAAAGTGCCTTGATCCTCGAATGGAAGGAAATGTAAAATGCAAACTATGTCATGGTATTGTGATAAATCGCACTCTGTCGTTCATGCCATCCTTTTCTTTGCCATTCTCTGAGGGATTTTATAACCTGTCACAGATAAACAGTTCTACAGTTCTGTCATACAGCCGTGCTATACATTTAGTAAAGACACTTGTATATCTCTAAAGATGTTTTCTGGAGGGGACAGCTTGAGATTGTGCATGTTAAAAATGATGATGACAAGAAGGTAGACAGCAGAATTAGCGCTACTCGGGCGGGGGGCGGGACGGCGTTCTGCTCACAGGCAGCTGACAAATGAGCATGTGAGCATACTTGGGAAGCTCAGCAGCTCTCTAAAAGGGATGAGTTTGACCTAGAGACTGAAAGTAAACAGTAAGAAGAACAAGGCACATTTTATGGACTAACATAAATAAGCCAAACATAAACATTTCACTCAGTCCTTTCTTTGCAATCAAGCTAGAAACAACAGTTGGCTGTAATGTTCTGTGATAACAGGGTTTGTACATACACTATTTCCAAACCCCAATACATGCTGAAGTGACGCTACAGAAGCAGTGTGCGTTACTTGGCCATTCATGTGCAATAACTACTTCACTTCCACATGTCACTTAAGAAGAGAGCAAGGTTTTTCTCCTTGGTATTACTTTCATGCTTTACATGCTCTTTGTTTGTCCCCATTGGGATAAACCCAAAGAGTTGGATAAGGTACTGTCATTTACAAAAGGTCTTTGGAAATAGCAACACATTTCACTATAGTTGAGACTGAATGACCCAAGCAGTTCATAAGTCACAAGAAATCTAATTGAAATTTATGATTCAAATGATAGACCAAAGTCTAATAGAAATTGTCTAAAGTGTATTTAATGACAGATTAGTCCACTTTCAACTGTATATCTAGATGCAAACGACTATAATAGCTTGAAGCCTTATAGGAAAAGAAATAGGAAGAAATCCTGTAAAATTAACAGCTGTGTATTAATGTATGTCTCAGTCAAAACACATTTGTTTCAGTGGTAGTTTAGCTTGAGTGGTCTGCAGGTTAGCAGGATTTGGTCTCCAGAGTGGAGCCCTCCATCTGCTCTGGTGAGAACTGCTGTACACAGCTATCAAAGCTGTGCAGAGAAAAGTCTGATTTTAGTTAAGCTGACATGTGAAAAAGGTAACGTGACACTAAGAAATTTTATAAGTAATGTTAGCCTGATCTTTGACTGCTAGCCTGAACAGGCTTATCCTCCATTTAGAGCCAAGTGTGAATACTGGATTTTCCTACTTCTAAACTAACTCTTCAGTCAGGAATCTAAGGGCTTGGTCTACACTACCCACCGGATCGGCGGGCAGCGATCGATCCAGCGGGGGTTGATTTATTGCATCTAGTATAGATGAGATAAATTGACCGCTGAGCGCTCTCCCGTCAACTCCAGTACTCCACCAGAACGAGAAGCGCAACCGGAGTCGACAGGAGAGTGTCAGCTGTTGACTTACCGCAGTGAAGATGCTGCGGTAAGTAGATCTAAGTACGTCGACTTCAGCTACGCTATTCACATAGCTGAAGTTGCGTATCTTAGATCGATCCCGCACGGTAGTGTAGACAAGTAGATTTTTGTCACTTCAACACAAGGATCTTCTGTATGCTGCTAGTATCTTATATGTATTTTCTTTACAACTCTGTCCTTTCAAAGTGTTAGCCTCTCTGCTGTGTATAAAATGGAGGAAGGGTTTAGATTACTGTATGTTTTACTATCAGTTTCATGGATGGCAATACAGTGTTAGGTTGTGCTTAGGCCAGGAAAGTTCTCTGCTACTTCACACAGCTGCACCCCCAAAAGCTTCATCTAGAATAGATAACCAGTAATGGCAACATCAAGTAAGAAATGTTATATTGTCAGATCAGGCTCTCAGCGTATGGCTTTTGTGTTGAGCTGCACTTAAATTCTGTAATGCTTAGGCACAGCAGACTAAAAGAGATAACTGGGAAAATATTTTTTTGTTTGTTTACTTTCTATTTGAAAGCCCTTGGTGCATAGGTAATTTCTCAACTTCCCCTCTAGTCTGCGTTGGTCTCACACACAACACTTCAGGAAAAAATATTTTAAAAACTAAAATGATGTGGCTATAAAACCACAAAAAACGGCATTTGGCTCCTGGGCAGGCATAGTACCAGAAACTAATTTTAGCTCATATTTTGCAGTTTGCAAGATTTGCTAAAGATTCCTGTGTGAACATGGGCAAGGCATGATGTATCTTTGTGCTTCAATTCCCCAGGTGTAAAATGGTGATAATAGTGCTTCTTCATCTCACGGGGATATTGTCAGGTTACTTTTATTAACACTATGCTCAGACATTACAGGGATGAAGAGTCTCTGGCAAATTTAATGGCCACAGAATCATGGCAAATGAACACCGACCATAATTTATGTGGACATGGCTTCTAGCAGTTTCAGAAAGAGAGCTTCCACAGGACATTATAACAACTGTATATCATCAAATCAAAGGAAGGTACATTTTTAAAAATACTCCTTCAAAGACAAAAAGGCACACTGAAGCTCAGGTTTCTTCGTAAGTGCTTGTTATTCCCTCTCTAAGATGTACTAAATGCAAAGGTGAAAACAGGAGGATTCAAGATATTGCTAATCTTCTCTTCCTAGATCATTTCAAAGACTGAAGGCTAGGGTCAGCTAGTACTTGGAGAGAATAAGTGAGAGCTTATAATGATAATTTGCACTTCCATCCTTTTGCATTTTCTGCCTTATCTGATGTATGCGCCTCTTGCTAGTAAATGGAAATTTACCAAAAATGCAAAGGAGGTTTATGTGGCATAAGATTTGTTCTGCAACAATAAATATACATAGCTCCATTCTTATTCTGTGGATTCCCAAATCCAAGATACAGTGAATTAAATAACAGAACATGGTATTCTGAGTAGGATTTAATCATACTTTCTAAAAACACAGAATAATATTAAAAAATGACTGCACAATGTCATTGCTATGCCGTTAGCTTCCTTAGCCACAGTGGCATATGGAAAAGATTTTAAGACAAGAACTATATGTTTCACTCTATATGCATCCGAAGAAGTGGGTTGTAGCCCACGAAAGCTTATGCTCTAATAAATTTGTTAGTCTCTAAGGTGCCACAAGTACTCCTGTTCTTTTTGCGGATACAGACTAACACGGCTGCTACTCTGAAACAAGACAAGAACTAGTACACTATGAAAGATTATATTGATAAAAATAATCTCATGCCACAAACCAATCTAAGGCCTGGTCTGTACCACAAAGCTAGATTTATACAAACCACCTTGTGTCAACATAGTTGCGTATGTGTCTATGCTTAAATTTGTCTTCCACTAATGCAAGTGTCCTGTTACAGTGATGCAGTAACAGTACATCCCCAAGCGGCATTGAGCAATGGTCGAGTGCAGACACTGTATTACTTATGTTGACCCTAGCAGTCCTCCAGCAGCTGTCCGACAATGCCTGACACAGACCAGTCTGGTCACAATTGCGAACTCCACTGCCCAGGGGTCATGGAGAACGGAAGGCCCTCCCTCCCCTTTAAAGCCCTGCAAATGTTTGAACTCCCTTTTTCTGATTGTCCAGCTTGGAGAGCACACCTAGCAGCTCTCCATTCTTGTGTGCAACTGCTCAGCTGACTGAGCTGGCTCCATGTTCCAAACATGGCTTGGAGTAGACAGGAGATATTGGATCTCCTGGGCCTGTGGGGGAAGAGGCTGTGCAGGTGCAGCTATGGACCAGCCGTAGAAACATGGACATCTACAAGTAGATTGCACTGGGGGTAGGGGTAAGGAGAAGGGGTATGGCAGGGACCAGCAGCAGTGCTGCATGAAAGTGCAGGAACTGTGGCAGCCATCAGAAGGCCAGGGAGGTGAACAGTCAATCTAGTGCTGAGTCACAGACCTGCTGCTTTTACAAAAAGCTGCATGCACTATTTGCCAGAGACTGCACCCTTGCCCACAAACCACCCTGGATATCTCTGAGAAGCCTGAGCCACAAGCCCTTGGTGTGAACAGCAAGGATGAGGAAGAGGTGGAGGAGAAACAGGAGGAGGATGGAGGTCCAGCTATGCCATGAGCTAGGACCTTTTTGAGACTCCACCACAATCCAGTCAGTCCGGGCAATTGAGCACAGGTGAGCCCGATGCAGGGGAAGGAAACTTGGGTAAGTGTGTAATCGTATTTCCCGTTTCAATGATGTATGTACTGATGGCACCCCCAACTTAACAGGGCACAGCCATCGACTGTGTCCTGTTATTTTACTTGTACTAAACGAGATAGCGGTACAACAAAGAGAGGTGGAGTTATCTGCTTTTCATTCCTCTGTAGACTTAGGTAAGGGAGGCCATGTGGAGCAATTTGTTTATGTGCACAGGGATGTCCCTGGCATCCTCCTGAGAGATCTCGATGAAACTTTCATTACTTGGCAATCCCCTCTCCCAAAGGTTTCTAGGGATGGCGGCCTTATTTCTTCCTCCGTGGTAGGACACATTCCATTCGTCAGGCACCATTGCAATGAACAGGTTAGTGGTAGATGGGCCTGGAGGGCTTCGGGATGCCAGCAGTAGTCGTGCTCTCTCTGCCTCCGTTACCCTTAGGAGTGAGATATCGGCTAAAATCACCACCGCCTCTGGAAAAAGGTGCTAATATTCATTGCCATTGCCCTGTACTCATAGGTTCATGCAACTGAGCAATTCCCTTGTCATTTCCTGGAGGGTCATAATTGCCATGGCTGATGCTGTGAGTGGTGCTGTGCACAAGCACTCTGAAGCAGAAGTGTCAATAAGCGGGTCTTGTTTAACACTTTAGGGGAGCAAGGGAAAGGAGTTCTAAATCTGAACTTTCACTTTCCGTTGTGACTATACTGACAATGGTACCTCTGTGTTTTATCTGTAGCTGCCACCGCTGCAGCCTTGAAGGGTTCGCACTCCACACCTGCAGAACGCCTGAGACAGATAAGGAGGAGAAAGAAGAGGACTTAGGATGACATGTTGTGATGAAGTGGGAATATTTTGGTAACATTTCTGAGTCCTGTTTGTGCCTCAGTTTCCCCTATATACTGTATTGTTATCCCGGGGGGGGGGGGGATGGGGTGGAAAGGGACTGTTTGCTCTCAGGGCAGGCTAGGAGACGTAGGTGTGGGTGCAGCCTAACTGTCTGGGGCTAGGTTCCTATATCAATGAAGCATTTGCAAATCCAATCGCTTGGACACTGACACCTAGCAACCAATGACCCAGAGGGATATGGACTTCCCCGCCTCTCCTTAGGGAAGCTGAACAACAATCACCAGCTCAAGACTGGAGAGGTATGAAGTGGGGGGATAAGAGTTGACTGCTGGAAGGTGTCAGGGCTCTCACCTGGAGTCTGACAATGGAGGGAAAGATGGAGCTTGAACCAAAAAGTTCACCTCAGCTTGGCTGGGCTCTGGGATAACCAGAATGGACTTGGGCTATGTTTTAAACTTCAGTTTTCTAGGCTACCCAAAAGGACTTCCTATGCTGTGTTCCTGTAAACGAATAAACCACCCGTTTTGCCAATGATGTCACTGCAAGTGCTTGGTGAAGTGCATTAATCCCTGAAGAGTGTACAAGTTTCCAACAGGAGTCAACTTCAGTTGGACTCACTGAATGGCGCTCACAGTGTGAAGCAGGAGTGCTGAAGGCCCAAAGGTCTAGTCTAAGGAGGTGGTGAAGCCACATGGCTTACCCTTCAGGAAGAGTGAGACTCATAGGGGATCTCTGAAGAGGTTCCTCCTACAGACTGTTCCAAAGCTGGGCACGTCGCACCGATTCTGTGCATCTGTGACACAAGTTCAATGAGATCCTGCAAGCCAGTGCTGCATCAGGCTGCGAGCAAAGGACCTGGAGGGTGAACATTGCAGACAGCCTGGAGAAGGAAAGAGCAGACAGGGGAAAGGCCCAGAAGTCCCAGCAGGAAAAGGAGAGGGAGATGCACCAGTACATAATGGGGCTTCTCCAGCAGCAAATATAGATTCTGCAGGTTCTTGTGGGCCTTATGGATAGGTGAAACAATCAGTGGCCCACCTCACTCTGCAGCCCATGGAGAACTCCATTACAGCACCTCCCTCCATCTCCCCTCAACATTCCACGTGGCACCAGGGGCCATCTCCCTTCCCCTACTACTTCACCTTGGAGGACAGTAAGGAGAACCACAGCTTCACATATACTGACCTGGGAAAGTCCCAGTTGCTGTATGTGTAGGGGAAAAGGACATGAATGTTCTTTCTCCCTTGTTAAGTTCTGTTCCATTAATTACGTTTTTAAAAATCTAGACTGTATATTGTTGCGAACATCAAAAGCAACATCTATGGCTGCATGACACTTATAAATGGTGGTGAAAGTCAATGCGGGGAAGTTAAAGTTATAAGGACAATTTGCCCCAGTTCTTCTGAGAACATGCATATGTGACTGGCCACTTCCCTCATTTTTGTATTGCAATATATGCATTGCTGCCATACACAGGGTATGGTACATATACATTGGGGATGTGGATAACCAGACAGGAGTAGTGCTAGAGCCTGCCAACATATGTGAAGTCTGTTTCCTGCCCTCTGTGCCCCCTGGTCACATGCAACTATGGTTAGTGTGTTTGCTTCCCTCCACACCATGCAGCAGAAGAGCTACTACCACAACAGGTTTCTAGGAAATTGGTTAATACCATTTATCATGTTAATAACAGTAAATAGAAGAGTATAGGTGAGACTTTAGTAATTAGGGCCACAGAGCCTGGGACAATGGACATTCCCACATCATCACTGACAGGCCATGCAGTGCTATATCCAAGGAGCACTGTGGAGATTAGGCAACACAGGAAGTATTGCCCACAGCAATCCGAGTGACAGTACCATGTGGCCTTCTGATTGGCCATGCTCACTATTTAACTCTGGAGGGTGCCCCAGGAAGTGGTCTGGGCAACCATACAGACTTCCGGCCTGTTATGACTTTAGACCTCCCCTCTCTTTCTGATCCAGCCTGACTCTTACCTCCTGATTCCATTCTAATAACTATTTCTGATCTCCAGCTCTGACCTGAGCCTGACTCTGACACTTGCCTGTCCATCCCAGCTCTCAACATACCTTGGGTCACATTAGACCAAACACTGACATTTAAAGACCATGTCAAGAAGCTGAAAAAGAAAGTGAACTCCAGAAATGGTGTACTCTAGAAACTGGCCAATACAAAATGGGGTGCTGACCCCAAAACACTTCAAGCAACCTGTCTCACCCTTTGTTTGTCAACTGCAGCATACTGTACCTCAGTAGGGTCACACTCGAACCATGCACACAGACTGATACTGAACTCAGTCAATCCTGTAGGATCATCTCAGGGACTTTGAAACTGTCCCTCATGAGGTGGGATGTGTTCAGTAAAAAGGAGGTGGGGGAACAAGTGAATGATCCAATATATCACATTCCACTACCCAGGAAGCCAAAGTCCAGAAATAGCTTTTCCTCTGAAAATCCCTTCCCCCAAAATATCACTATGAAAGGCTCCAAATCAACAAAATAGTGGGAAATGCCAATAATCTTAGAGAGTGGTTCCTTAAGAACAACACTTCTCAGGCACCGACCTCAAATGAAAACACTGGTATACTCTAATTTGAGTGAGAGCTGAGATGGGAAAGACTGGTGACAATGTGACCAAGTGGAATCTGAGAAATGACTCCAAATGTGACTGTGGAGAGCCTAGCCAAAACATTTTAACTCTGCCAACATCTTGTAATCCCAATAAACTGTTCGACATAAGTGATAATACCAGGTCTTGACTGTGGCTTTGGAGCCACAAGCTTTTTGACTGCCATTTATGGGGGAGCAACTCCACATGCAGACTGCCAGTACAAGTCCTGCCACCAAATGGGCCATGTTGCTTTGTTAGTAAAACACCCCTCTTTTAAAACAAACACACAAGGTGACAAAGGAGTGAGGGGTAAATAGCTTCACAGATCCCATTATGAACAGGTAAGTCATAACATTATCAGTCCAGTATAATTCTGGCTGTCAACTGGAAATGGACTGTGTAAGAAGTGTTAATGTGCACACATGCTGCAAAAGTGTTTAATTTGCACCCATCACCACGATTGGCTCAATGTCTTGCAGGGTCCATGAATACATCTTATGCTGAATTTTACAATTCAGTTGTACCAAAGACGTGTAGATTTGAGATTAGTTCATTTACTTGCTCTCCTTATGAAGTTGAAATTAATCAACGTAGCTGTGTAAAATGATGGTTATGTATAATATGCTATCTTCTTTATGTTGCTGCTAGATCTAGTCATTTAAGGAAAATATATCTTAAGCCTTTTCATTGTCTAACCTCTGTGAATCAAAGCTAGTTCTCATATTGAATAACGACAACTCAATCAAAACAGACTTTTGTACATGAGGATTAAACTCTATTGCATGGCACCTAATAGGCACTAAGCTGGCTTGTAAATCCTGTGGCTTCGGTCATTAATTCATTTACAATGAAATAGTGGCGGTCAAGTAATATTTTCATAGTCAATTTGCTTTTGACACATTTGCTTTGTTATCACGGTTCCATTGCTGCTTTTATATTGCACAAGTCATGACATCCGGTACTTTGGAGAGATTGTCTATATTTTAAGTTGGCCAGATACTATTTCCATACTACTGTGTGTGTACATTGATTCTGTTTCCTAGTTGTGTAAGAGGGGCCATTATATTCTTCTTAGTTACCCAGTGAAATCAGCAGAGCTTTTTGAAGAAGTTGCATGCTGTCATTATACAAAGTTGTGGATCATTCTGCTATTAGTCATACCTGTATTTTTCTTGGTCATGGCCTTGAGTTAAAAACTCCTCTGGCAAAAATATTTAAAAGGCTATATAATAGTTCAAGAGACAGACATAGCTTTCACACTTATTTTCAGCATGGTCTCAATCTTTGCTGGTTTCCAATTTCACTTCATATGTATTCATATTCAGCTATGTTTTTGTCGGGCAAGTACTGCAAGTCATACAGCAAATAAAACAAACCTTGAGAAAGCTGAAACCACTTACGCTGCCTTAGTTCTGTTTGCCCTGGTTCTGTTTTCCATTCCTTCCTGTCCTTACCATGCTAGGAGAAATGTGAGATTAGCTTCTATACTCTCTGGTTTAAAAAATACATAAATAAAGACAGCTGTTCCATATAAATCATCAGAACAGACCAATAAGCAGTTTCAACAGTTGTTTGTATCCTGATTTTTTTCCTGTTTAATTTCCTTATAGCAGATAAGTTTTTAGAGACTTCGTTTGCATAATTCACCAAGGTGAGATGACACTGAATATATTTGTGTACTGCTTGTTTTGAAAGCTTCAAAAGTGTTGGAAGCTAATGTGTCATTTAATTCTGTCGATTTTGCTTGTCTTAGCTTTATTCATGCTAAATATTTTACAGCTATCTACATAATAGCAATTTCACTATATGACTTCATTCTCTTTAAACTCATGTTTTAAAGATGAGGCATGCAAATACTGGTTTAAATTCAAGAATGCAGCTGCACTGCAGGAATAATTAGTTTGCTGAACATGCAGATGTCAATAACTTTTCTTCTCTGTGTGTTTTCTCTTTCTCCCTGGCGTACTTTGCATTTGTAATAAAAATATTTCCAAACAAAGTTGACAAATAGTAAAGTGAGCTACTAAAATCCCCAAACAGACATAAATTTGCTGTGATGAAACTGATGCAAATCTACGCAATAGCTCAGTTTTCCCTTGGTGATTCCTACCATGGTTCATATGTTACGTTTTGTACCATATCATGTGTTCATGCCAGGGATCTTGTTTACACTACTGGTGCCTCTTGTTTAGATTATAAGGTACTAAATGTAGGGGCTGACTTAAACTTTATCTTGTACAGCACTGAATTCATTGTTGATGCATGTAAGCCAGGGACAGATACGCCAGCTGGGGAAGGTAACCATGAAGCCCCAAAATACAGTTCAGAAGTGCCTTTCCTCAGGTTTGGCTTTAACACAAAGAAGATTCAAAAACAAGAACATAGCCCAGAACATTTGGGCTCAGATCCTCAATGATATTTAGGCACTTAACTTCTGTTGATTTCACTGGGAGTCAGATGGCTAAATACCTGTGAGGATGTGGGCTTTGGTAACAAATAGCAGAGGCCTTTCCAGCTGTCAGCATGCTGGGAGGGGAGAGGACACAGCCTTCGCCCTAAGTAGCCTCCACTGCAGCAGTTTCCTGTCTCCTTTTTACAGCAGCAGCATCCAGATCCCCCATGTGATAGAAAGAGATCCAGGACTCTCCCTGTAAACCCATACATGCTGGGAGCTAAGAAGCATGTTATATCTTGACACAGTGAATAATGAATAAATAGTGTTGTAAACAGTATTTGTAGGACTTGTTAATTTCCACTGACTTTAAATCTCTTTCTATTTAGCAGTCCCTAACTGCCAACAGGTACGGTATGTATAGCGTAGAGCACCTTCCATTATGCGAGTCTGCTCTTAGGTCATGGTCCCATAGCCCTTACATCAGTGAGACAATTTTTATGAATAAAAGTTGCAGGATCATGCCCTTACACACAGCATAGTAAGGCCCTGCTCCTACAAACAATTCTGCATGTATTATTGTTTCCTGCCCTAAGTATAGGGGAAAGGTGGAGTAACTGTTGACAAGCAACTTTCTTGATGATGACCTTGTTAAATATAGGCCCAAGAATGATGGAATTGAAGGAAAGGAAAGAAAGGCTTTATTTGGTTTTGTTTTTTTCTGAGTGGAAAGAACTGGAATGAGACAGATTTTGAGGATTTTTTAAGGTGGTAAATTCAAGACTTTTCATGGTAGGAGAGAGAAGAGACAAATTTCACTTAATGCTAGTTCTGTCGAGGCTGATTGACGGGATGCAAGGCCCATTTCTGCATGGTATTTGGGCCTTTCTGATAATGAAAACCCTGAAGAGAAACCTCTTGTCCTACAAGGAAACCTGTACCATTAATGCTGCCTGCACTTTGTGAGATTGAGACCTATTTTCAATTCCAGGCAATGCCCTTTGGCTTCTCTCCTATTCCTTATTTGCTTACCAGTCTGATGGTATCTGTGATGGCCAGTCCATGTCAGGAAGCTTATAGGAGACTTGTTGTTAATCTACTCACGTGAGATGGTATCTGTTCATATTGACTAGATCAGGGGTGGCCAACCTGAGCCTGAGAAGGAGCCAGAATTTGCCAATATACATTGCCAAAGAGTCACAGTAATATGTCAGGTTTCAGAGTAGCAGCCGTGTTAGTCTGTATCCGCAAAAAGAACAGGAGTACTTGTGGCACCTTAGAGACTAACAAATTTATTAGAGCATAAGCTTTCGTGGGCTACAACCCACTTCTTCGGATGCATATTGAGTGAAACATATCGAGGAGATATATATACACACATACAGAGAGCATGAACAGGTGGGAGTTGTCTTACCAACTCTGAGAGGCCAATTAAGTAAGAGAAAAAAAACTTTTGAAGTGATAATCAAGGTAACCAAGTACAGACAGTTTGATAAGAAGCAAGTGTGAGAATACTTACAAGGGGAGATAGATTCAATGTTTGTAATGGCTCAGCCATTCCCAATCCCTGTTTAGCCCTGAGTTGATTGTGTCTAGTTTGCATATCAATTCCAGCTCAGCAGTCTCTCGTTGGAGTCTGTTTTTGAAGTTTTTCTGTTTTAAGATAGCCACCCGCAGGTCTGTCATAGAATGGCCAGACAGGTTAAAGTGTTCTCCCACTGGTTTTTGAGTATTATGATTCCTGATGTCAGATTTGTGTCCATTAATTCTTTTGCGTAGAGACTGTCCGGTTTGGCCAATGTACATGGCAGAGGGGCATTGCTGGCACATGATGGCATATATCACATTGGTAGATGTGCAGGTGAACGAGCCCCTGATGGTATGGCTGATGTGATTAGGCCCTATGATGGTGTCACTTGAATAGATATGTGGACAGAGTTGGCATCGGGCTTTGTTACAAGGATAGGTTCCTGGGTCAGTGTTTTTGTTCAGTGATGTGTGGTTGCTGGTGAGTATTTGCTTTAGGTTGGGGGGTTGTCTGTAAGCAAGGACAGGTCTGTCTCCCAAGATCTGTGAGAGTAAAGGATCATCTTTCAGGATAGGTTGTAGATCTCTAATGATGCGCTGGAGAGGTTTTAGTTGGGGGCTGAAGGTGACAGCTAGTGGTGTTCTGTTATTTTCTTTGTTGGCCCTGTCTTGTAGGAGGTGACTTCTGGGTACTCGTCTGGCTCTGTCAATCTGTTTTTTCACTTCAGCAGGTGGGTATTGTAGTTTTAAGAATGCTTGATAGAGATCTTGTAGGTGCTTGTCTCTATCTGAGGGATTGGAGCAAATGCGGTTATATCTTAGAGCTTGGCTGTAGACAATGGATCGTGTGGTGTGTCCTGGATGGAAGCTGGAGGCATGTAGGTAAGTGTAGCGGTCAGTAGGTTTCCGGTACAGGGTGGTATTTATGTGACCATCGCTTATTAGCACAGTAGTGTCCAGGAAATGGACCGCTTGTGTGGATTGATCTAGGCTGAGGTTGATGGTAGGATGGAAATTATTGAAATCATGGTGGAATTCCTCAAGGGCTTCTTTTCCATGGGTCCAGATGATGAAGATGTCATCAATGTAGCGCAAGTAGAGTAGGGGCGTTAGGGGACGAGAGCTAAGGAAGCGTTGTTCTAAGTCCGCCATAAAAATGTTGGCATACTGTGGGGCCATGCGGGTACCCATTGCAGTGCCGCTGACTTGAAGGTATATATTGTCCCCAAATGTGAAATAGTTGTGGGTGAGGACAAAGTCACAGAGTTCAGCCACCAGGTTAGCTGTGACATTATCGGGGATACTGTTCCTGATAGCTTGTAGTCCATCTTTGTGTGGAATATTGGTGTAGAGGGCTTCTACGTCCATAGTGGCCAGGATGGTGTTTTCTGGAAGATCACCGATGGATTGTAGTTTCCTCAGGAAGTCAGTAGTATCTCGAAGATAGCTGGGAGTGCTGGTAGCGTAGGGTCTGAGGAGAGAGTCCACATAACCAGACAAGCCTGATGTTAGGGTGCCAATGCCTGAGATGATGGGGCGTCCAGGATT
>NW_020682137.1:0-8628 GCF_002925995.2 Terrapene triunguis
CCCGCCCCTCGGGGCCCCATCCCGGCAGGCCCCGCCCGCACCTGCATGATGGTCTTGCGGATCTTCCAGAGCCGGTAGGTCTCCTCCTCGTCGTCCATGGCGCGTCCAACACGCAGCCAACAGCGCCGAGCTCCGATGGGGCCACTGCGCAAGCGCTCAAACAGCTCTGCGCAAGCGCAGACGCGTCTGCCCCAGACCCATGCTTTCAGGACCCTCAAGTATAGGTGTCTAATATAAACGCCTGCTAACGCTCAGGGTACCGCCCCCACACACAATTCACCCGTTTTGGTACCCTCCCCTTACTTCTTCCCAGGGTTGTGCCCCATAAAAAGCTATTCTATTAGATTTAATAATTTTACCACAAATAACAGGCACAAATAGATAGAAACTGGCTGCAGGGGTCTTTAGGAACAAAGGCTTCTGGGAAGTGTAGTTTCCCCCTCAAAGACCTAAGCCTATTACTGCCACCTGCAGGGGAATTGCAGCCTTGGCAAGCAATGTCTGTTAGGGCCAGGGTGCCACAGCTCAGGGCAACTGGTTTTGTTCAACATCTTCATTAATGATCTGGAGGATGGCATTAATTGCACCCTCAGCAACTTCGTGGATGACACTAAACTGGGGGGTGAGGTAGATACACTGGAGGATAGGGATAGGGTCCAGAGTGACCTAGACAAATTAGAGGATTGGGCCAAAAAAAATCTGATGAGGTTCACCAAGGACAAGTGCAGAGTCCTGCACTTAGGACGGAAGAATCCCATGCACTGCTACAGGCTGGGGACTGACTGGCTAAGCAGCAGTTCTGCAGAAAAGGACCTGGGGATTACAGTGGATGAGAAGCTGGATATGAGTCAACAGTGTGCCCTTGTTGCCAAAAAGGCTAACGGCATATTGGGCTGCATTAGTAGGAGCATTGCCAGCAGATTGAGGGAAGTGATTATTCCCGTCTATTCGGCACTGGTGAGGCCACATCTGGAGTATTGCGTCCAGTTTTGGGGCCCCCACTACAGAAAGGATGTGGACAAATTGGAGAGAGTCCAGCGGAGGGCAACGAAAATGATTAGGGGGCTAGGGCACATGACTTACGAGGAGAGGCTGAGGGAACTGGGCTTGTTTAGTCTGCAGAAGAGAAGAATGAGGGGGGATTTGATAGCTGCTTTCAACTACCTGAAAGAGGGGTTCCAAAGAGGATGGAGCTCGGCTGTTCTCAGTGGTGGCAGATGACAGAACAAGGAGCAATGGTCTCAAGTTGCAGGGGCAGAGGTCTAGGTTGGATATTAGGAAAAACTATTTCAGTAGGAGGGTGGTGAAGCACTGGAATGGGTTCCCTAGGGAGGTGGTAGAATCTCCATCCTTAGAGGTTTTTAAGGCCCGGCTTGACAAATCCATGGCTGGAATGATTTTCTTGGGGTTTGTCCTGCTTTGAGCAGGGGGTTGGACTAGATGACCTCCTAAGGTTTCTTCCCAACCCTAATCTATGATTCTAATTGCACCTGTATTCCCCCTCCCTGCTCCAGCAAAGTCATGATCGGCAGCTAAATGGGGTTGTGTGTTATATCACTCGGAAACTGGGATTAATCACACTGGGGATTAAAATCACTGTGAAATGTATGTATTAATACTATACATGGCATTACTGATGTTGTCTGGTATTATGTTTTGAAGGAAGCAGATCCACGTCTGTGCAGAGCATGAATACAAATGCAGCAGGGCTGACCCGTGACAATGGGACTGCAATTTACATATTCGGTAAACAGCTCACAAGAGAGTTGGGAAATCAGCAGGTCCAGATCACAAGGGGCTCTGTATTTGCTTTTCTGCACAGCCCGGTCATCAGCCAGAGACAACAAAAGCTTATTTACATGTGAGGTAAACAAAGGCAGCAGGACAGCAGGTGGAGAGAGATGACCACTTAACCATCTCCATGGGGGATGGAGGCAGCACTCCAGGAAGCCTTCCTGCCTCTTGAAGCAAGGTCAAGGAACTTTGAGAGAGAAGATTTTCAAAGGTTTACCGGGCTATAAAGGGAGGGGCAGAGAATTGGAGGGACCAAAGAGGCCTGAGCTCTTTAGATTGCAGAAAGATGGGTCCTTCAATCAAGTGATTGAAGTCTAGGGAGATTGTAGGAGAGAAACCTGCATAGGCAAAGATTGCAATGGGCTGAAATTGAGTTTTAGTCTGAGAAGTGTATTCCTACTTTTATTTGCTTGTAGCCATTTCTAACTCCATCCCTCCCACTTGAGCTCACTTAAAGTCCTGCCTTCTTTTGTTAATCATCATAGAATATCAGGGTTGGAAGGGACCTCAGGAGATCATCTAGTCCAACCTCCTGCGCAAAGGGAGACCAATCCCCAGACAGATTTTTGCCCTAAATGGCCCCCTTAAGGAGTGAACTCACATCCCTGGGTTTAGCAGGCCAATACTCAAGCCAATGCTCAAACCACTGAGTTAGCCCTCCCCCAAACTGAGCTATCCCCTGTTTGCCTTTTAATCTAAGCCAGCCCAGTAAGTGATAGGTTAGAGTGATAAACTGTGCATTTTGTTTCTTTAGAGGAGCAAATGAACCTTCTTATTCCTCTGAATGGTCCAAGAAAGGGCTGGACGCGTCAGGGCAGACAGTTTTGGGGAAATTCAGGACTGGTGTGCTTGGGGTCACCCTGGCATAAGGTAACTGGGTGACAGAAACTAGTGTGGGGCTGTTGTGTTGTAGACTGGCTGCTGGGGTCAGGGCACTGAACCAAAGTTACAAAGCACACAGACACTCAGGGGACTGCATGCTTGTCAGCTGGCTGTTGGTTTCCAGGCTGTGAGCAACAGCAGCAGAGCATTTGAAGGCACCCAGGGTAACTGGGAAGGTGATGGCACAACTCCTGACTGGTCTGGATTGTACCCCAAAACGTGATGGATGTTTTCCTGCAGTGATTTGTTGTATCAAATTACATCATCATAAGGGTAGAGCCTGCCTGTGCAGGAGTCAGAGCTCTCGGGAACTGCTCTGAAACCGTGGGATGAACATGCGGGGAACCCAGGACCATCCCAAACCTCTTCGCCTTCTGCTCCAAGCACAAGTGCACTTCTCCCGCCGGCCTTCTCTAACACAAACAGAGCAGCACGGACATTTACAAGCAACAAAACCCAAATCCTACCAAAACAAAACACTCCACTGCCAAAAACTTCTTCCAGGGGAGAGGAGGAGAGAGAAAGAATTAGCCACATGTGACAGACGTTAATTGCGTCGTTAAAGCATGCCTGGCAGGTGCTCAGATACTACGGGGATGTGAGATGGGCATAAGAACCTGTATAGCATAGAATAGAAACTGTCATACTGCTGCATTGGGAGGTGCCAATGTAAACTTCTGTCCTCCTTACATTAGTGTCTCATTGTAGCCATGGACAGGACAAATTCAGCTCTGGGGCTTTCTCCCGAGCAAAGGAAAAGTGATTTACTGGCTAAACACAAACGTGCATATATTGGATGTGGCCAGTTTAACTTGGGAAAGGGTATTTCTCCTTCCCAGCGGGAGGGTGGAGCCAGTTTTTACCGTGCTGGTTGCTTAATTTTGATGATAGTTTTGAGCGTCTCAGCTCTTGACATTTGATCAAAGGACCATGACGTGCCAAAAGCAAAGCTTGCAATTTCTCACACCGCTCACATGAAAAGCCCCTTTGATGGGGGATTTTGTGCAATTTCGAGATATAAGACCAATTGGCAGAGACAGAAATAGGACCCTCGACAAACATCCTGTGCTACTGAGGTTCTTTTCTATCCTTTCATTCTGTAATCCAAGGCTACCATCCCTCCTCCCTCCCTAACAATGCACTAGAAAATATTCAACCCATCAGCAAGGACCCCTTCCTCTTCCAACTTGCATTATCCTTTTATCTGCCAGTTGCAAAGCTGATTCTTTCTCAGACTTTTTCCCTGGCTCTGAGACAATACTCCGTGCCAGCAAGACATGAACAGAAATGATCCATTTTTATAAACTAAAACAATATTCCATCCACCCTTCTAATCTTTCTAATTCACAGATCCCCTCTAGTATTAATCACAGAACCATAGAAATGTTGGGCTGGAAGGGACCTCGAGAAGTCATCAAGTCCAGCCCTGCGCTGTGGCAGGACCAAGACCATCCCTGACAGGTGCTTGTCCCACCTGTTTTTAAAATCCTCCAATGACAGGGATTCCACTACCTCCCTTGGAAGCCTATTGCAGAGCTTAACTCCCCTTATAGTTAGAGAATTTTTCCTAAAATCTAACTGAAATCTTCCTTGCTGCAGATTAAGCCCATTCTTCTTGTCCTACCTTCGGTGGACATGGAGAACAGTTGATCACCATCCTCTTGATAATAGCCCTTTACATATTTGAAGACTATTATCAGGTTCCCCCTCCCAATTTTCTTTTCTCAAGACTAAACATGCCCAGTTTTTTTAACCTTTCCTCACAGGTCAGGATTTCTAAACCTTTTATCATTTCAGTTGCTCTCCTCTGGACTGTCTCCAATTTGTCCAGATCTTTCCTAATGTGCGGAGCTCAGAATTGGACACGGTACTCCCACTGAGGCCTCACCAGTGCTGAATAGAGCGGGACAATTACCTCCCGTGTCTTATATACGACACTCCTGTTAATACACCCCAGAATAATATTAACCTTTTTCGCAGCTGCATCCCACTGTTGACTCAGATTCAATTTGTGATTCAATATAACCCCCAGATCCTTGTCAGCAGTACCACCACTTAGCTACTTGGGTCCCCATTTTATAGCTGTCTGTGCATTTGATTTTTCCTCCCTAAGTGAAGTACTTGCACTTACTCATAGACTTAAAGGTCAGAAGGGACCATCGTGATCATCTGTCTGACCTCCTGCGATTTGCAGGCCACAAACTCTCACTCACACCTGAAATAGACCCCTAACCTCTGGCTGAGTCACTGAAGTCCTCAAATGATGGTTTAAAGACTTGTCTTTATTGAATTTCATCTTGTTGATTTTAGATCAATTCTCCAATTTGTCCAGATCATTTTGAATTCTAATCCAGTCCTCCAAAGTGCAATTGAAGTGATTTTATTATTCAACACCACTCCTTACTCGTTTTATCTGTCTTAAAATTAAAACTTCAAGTTGAATTGTATCGTGCAGTGTCAGTTAGTCTCTGGGGGCTGCACCCATATGACAAAACCAAAAATAAGCAGTTGAGGGAGGGGGAACTAACAAATTTTCTCCACATCTTTTTCTCTTCCTAGCAATTGCCTAGAATTCAGCCAATAGGGAGCTAGAGCTGGAGTCTGAGCAATGTTAATTTCATTTTGAATTACCCCTTTCCCATCAAAATGTTCCAATCTGCTTTTTAATAACACTGCCTCCCGCAACTGCTGCTTAATAATAGGGGGTTGGAAAGTGCTTTTTGAAGGTTTTTACCACAGTTCATCCTCTTTCATTTAAGGTGGTGTCTCCACACTGGATTTCTGTGGTATTTAAACCTCTGGGCTGCACAGGGTTTGTCTGTGGTCTGAGGTTATAAAGAAGTGTACCTTTCCTTTTCCACTCCCTGTTTCTTTCTTCTTTTATGGGAGAGGGTGTGAGTTTACTTCAGGATAGATCCAGCATCTTTTATGTCTTCCTGGGAATCACCTGTTGCCAGTGACACCAGTCATACTGCTGTGATGGTAGATACCCATAGAGCCTTCAAGTCTAGAAAACAGCATCCCACTATTACTATTATTTTTCACAGTACTGCCAAGAGACTCCAACAGAGATTCGTGCCCCCTGGTGCTAGGCGCTGTACAAACATATGATGAAAGGCTATGTGAGGCTTGTCCCTGCCCTGAAAAACTTCCAATCCAAGGGTCTGAGCCAATCTCCACTTAAGTCAAATAAATAGACAAAAGGTGGGATAAATGAAGTTATTATCCCCATTCTACAATGGGGGAATTAGGGTTGCCAGGTGTCCGGTTTTCGACCGGAACGCCCAGTCGAAAAGGGACTCTGGCCACTCCAGTCAGCACTGCTGACCGGGCTGTTAAAAGTCTGGTCAGCGGTGCA
Source organism: Terrapene triunguis (assembly GCF_002925995.2). Lineage (NCBI taxonomy): Eukaryota > Metazoa > Chordata > Testudines > Emydidae > Terrapene > Terrapene triunguis. The sequence continues at coordinate 6,035 of NW_020682137.1, forward strand.
GCGGGGCTAAGGTAGGCTCCTTGCCTACCGTGGCTCTGTGTGGCTCCCGGAAGTAGTGGCATGTCCCCCTTCGGCTCCTACACGGCCAATGGGAGCTGTGGGGGCGGCGCCTGCGGATGGGGCAGCGCCTCCACACGTAGAAGCCAGAGGGGAAACATGCTGCTGCCTCCGGTAGCCGCACAGAGCCACGGTATGCAGGGTTGCCTGGCTTAGCCCCGCTGCACCGCTGACCAGACTTTTAATGGACATGCTTCCAGTAGCTGTTTGAGGTAAGCGCTGCTTACCTCACCCCGACCCCCTTCCGCGCCCCAACCCTCTGCCCCAGCCCTGATCTCCCTCCCACCATCCAAACCTCTCAATCCCAGCCCAGAGCACCCTCCTGCACCCCAAATCCCTCATTCCCAGCCCCACCCCAGAGTCTGCCCCCCCCCAGCCGGAGCCCTCACCCCCCCCCCGGCACCCCAACCCCTTGCCCCAGCCTGGTGAAAATGAGCGAGTGAGGGTGGCGAGAGCAAGCGACAGAGGGAGGGGGGATGGAGTGAGCAGGGGCGGGGCCTCGGAGGTGGGGCGGGGCAAGGGTGTTCGGTTTTGTGCGAGTAGAAAGTTGTCAACCCTAAGGGGAACAGACGCACAGAGAGTTCCAGCTCCATGGAGGCCTCCACCCATGTGGAGTTCAGTGCAAGACTGAGGCCCAGATAACGTGACTAACCTCACACAGGAAAGCGTGTGGCAGCGTCTTGAGCTGAACCCAGCTCTCTGGGGTCCCACTCCCAAAAAGCCAGCAGCCTTCTCGTCCTGGGCGGTTAAAATCAGAACGACTGGGCACATGGCATTCCAGCACATAGGGCCTATTGCCAACACGTCCTGGGAATTTGAGGCCAATCTGAGCTATTCCTCGTCATTATTACTTGTTGCATGCCAACAACATGCTGGGTATTGTACAGATGCGATCTCCACTCTACAGAGCCGACAGGCAAAAGATAATTCAGATCTTTGAACATCACAGAGAGTAGTAGGATTGGCCGGGAGTCTCCCGGAATTGACCTCAATCTCCTGGTTGCTACTGAAAGCAATCCGGGAGATCTGAACAGGCCAAAAGTCTGGTCGACAGGGGCAGCGCAACCGAGCTGAGGCAGGCTCCCTACCTGCCCTGGCTCCGCGCGGCTCCTGGAAGCGGCGGCATGTCCGGCTTCTAAGTGCAGGCAGGGGCGACCGGGAGGTCTCTGTGCGCTGCCTCCGCCCCAAGCGCCCGCTCCGCAGCTCCCCTTGGCGGGCCCTCGGATAAGGAGCGGGACCTCAGGGCAGGGGGCGGGGCAAGGGTGTTTGGGTTTGGACCAGACATGCCAAACCCAGGAAAAAAACACAGAAAATGGGCTTGTTTTTGGCTTAATTGGCTTGTGAGTTGCTTGTTGGCTAGTTTTTGGCTTGTACCTTGTTGCTTGTTTGGCTTGTGGCTTGTAGTAGCTTGTTTATTTTTTTTTTGATTGGCTACCAGCAAGCAGGGGGGAGTCGGGGTGCACAGCGGGCCCACCGCAGTGCCAGACCGCAGGCCGGGGGGGGATCTAGTCACATAGAGGGTTGGGGTTCTTAGGGATTGGCTTGTTCTGGCCTTGTTTTGAAATGGGATTAGTTTGATTTTTGGCTTCTTGTGAAATTCGGGAGCTTCTTTACCGCGTGAACGCTGCCAACTGTGCTTTGGACTTTGTGCCATCAGCCAGTTGGCAACCCTGGGAGGAAGGAGTGACACTAATTATTATATCGCCCGGCCTGGTGCTTTGCAAAACACCAGCCTCCTGCAGCCCCCGCGCCCTGAGCACTTTGCATCCTCAGCAGGACACACATCCCACAACGCAGGGCCAAGCTAATCTGCCAGTGCCCTTGGTGCCCTCTGGGCTGTTCCACCCTGGGTCTCCCCCTCCCCCTGCAGCCCGGTGCACTCTGGGCTATTCCCCCAGGATCTTACCCTCCCCCTGGACACTGCAATCGGATAAACAAGCGCGCGATAACCCCTGCCCTCTCCTGATTGGTGACTGCGGGGGGCCGGAGGCGGGCCGCTTTCTGCCGGGGCCGCCCTCTTCGGCCGCTGATTGGTCGGAGCGGCCGGGGGCGCGGCGCTGGAAGCCGGGGCGCCCGGCGCTGATTGGCGGAGCGGCCGGGGGCGGGTGAGGCTTGGGCAGGCCGTTGAGGCGGAGCCCGGGGGCCGTTGCCATGAATTGGGCCCGCCTGGGCAGACGGGTGCTGCTGTGCGGGGCACTAGGCGCGCGGGGTCTGAGCCGGAGCATGGTGAGTGCGGGGCCCCCTCGGCGGGCGGGTCGGGGCTCGCGCTCCCTCAGCTCGCCCCGCTCTGGGGTCCTACCATCGAGTCGGCGGCGCGGCTAGAGAGGACCTGGCCGCCCCTCCCCCCGGAGAAGGGCCCCTTCGGCGGCTCCCCCAGCCGGGCCCTGAGGGGCGGCCTGAGCCCCCGGGGCGACCGCTGCGGGGTCCGGGGCGGGGGGGGCTGAGGCCTGGAGGGGCCTCCAGCCCCGCCCCCCGCCGCTCTGAATGGAGCCGGGACAGCCTGCGGGGGATGGGGGGGGCGCTGAGCGAGGCGGGGG
>NW_020682138.1:0-479 GCF_002925995.2 Terrapene triunguis
GTGTGGGAAGGGGGAGGGGGTTTGGGAGTTTGGGGATAGGAGGGGTGCAAGGGTGAGGGCTGTGGGGCTGAGGATGAGGGGTTCATGATGCAGGAGGGGGCTCAGGGCTGGGGCAGAGGAATAGGGGGTGGGGGGATGAGGGTTGGGTCTGAGGATGAGGGGTTCATGATGCAGGAGGGGGCTCAGGGCTGGGGCAGAGGATTAGGGTGCGGGAGGATGAGGGTTGGGGCTGAGGGGTTCATGATACAGGAGGGGGCTCATGGATGGAGCAGAGGATTAGGGTGCGGGGGGATGAGGGTTGGGGCTGGGGCTGAGGGGTTTGGGGCATTGGAGAGGCTCAGGGCTAGGGTGGAAGGGCAGGGTAAGGGCAGCCTGTCTTGCCATTTGTGGATCGGGGGCACTAGGACCCGGGGGCAGCAGACAGCAGTTGCTGCCGGCTCTGGCAGTACAAGCAGGCATGGGAGAGGCGGGGGGGGGGG
>NW_020682138.1:579-3038 GCF_002925995.2 Terrapene triunguis
GGCAGGTGGAGGGGCCGGGGACCCATCCAACCCTCCCCCCGCTCCCTGACTGCCCCCTGGGACTCCCCTTACCATGCTCATGTACACGTGTAGGCAAAACACGCTGCAGGCAGCAGGGGGGAGCAGGGGAGGGCTCTGGCTGCTGGAGGCCAATGGGAGTGGCTCAATCCGGCCCAGCCGCCCAATCAGCAGCCGCACTCTGCATGGAAGGGAGGGAGGGGAGGGGAAAAATCCCGGACCTTTTAACCTTGTTACCAATTCCTCCCGGACGGCTATTTAGAGACGCAAAAGCCGGACATGTCCGGGGAAATACGGACGGATGGTAACCCTACTGTAACTAGGGGCCAGGGAGACTAGAGGAAGGACAAAGGTGGCTTAAAACCACCTCCCTCTAACCCCCCTTGTCTATTCCCCAAGCACAAGGATGGAATCACTGAGACTCAGACGCTGGGTCTGGGGGCCTGGCTCAGCTGAGCTGATCCTTTCACTCTGTCACTGAACTGGCTCTGTCAGGGTGTGAATCCCCCCTGCCCATGGCTGAGATCTCAGCGCTGCTCCCCAGGCAGAGCTGGGTAAATCCTGGAGGCAGGAGGTTGCCTGAGTCACTCCCCAGCTGGGGCAGGTTCTGTCACTGGCACGATCAGACCCTCCCCCAGGGCTGAGCTCTGCCCCTCATGCTCTGATTCTCTCTCTGCAGCGAACGTGACCCTGGATCCAGACACGGCCAATCACCGACTCACCGTGTCTGCGGATCGGAGAAGTGTGAGATGGGGCACACGGCAGGCTGTGCCCAACAACCCTGAGAGATTTGACGCTGTCCCCTGTGTGCTGGGCTGTGAGGGATTCACCTCAGGCAGCCATTACTGGGAGGTGGAGGTGGAGATGGAGGTGGAGAAGGAGAAGGGGGGAGTCTGGGCTGTGGGGGTGGCCAGAGAGTCTGTGAGCAGGAAGGGACGGATCAGCCTTAACCCTGAGCAGGGGATCTGGGCTGTGGAGTGCTGGGGGGATCAGTGCTGGGCTCTCACGTCCCCTCAGCAGCTCATCCCCTTCTCCCTGAGCCGGGCACCCCCCAGGATCCGGGTGTATCTGGACTATGAACGGGGGCTGGTGGCGTTTTTCGATGCTGGTACCGGGGACCCGATCGTCACTTTCCCGCCGGCCTCTTTCACCGGGGAGAGAATCCGCCCGTTCTTCTGGGTTGGTGGTGGTAGTATGCGGCTCCTCTAGCCCCCACCCCCCTGATCTCTATGACCTGGAGGACTCAGCCAGCCCAGCCAGACAGGGCTGAGGGGGGGGTGACGCTCTACCCGTAGCTCTATGGCTGTGGAGGTCTGTGTGAGGCTCTAGGCTGGGTCTCTATGCTCCTAGGAGGCCAAGTCTGTGTGGAGTGGGGGGGGGGTCCCACCGAGGAAGGAGGGAGCCCCCCTGTGGGAGGGACCCAGCCGAGGGCCAGGGAGAGACCCCTCAACTGGGGGGAGAGCAGAGGGGAGGCCTGGCTGAAGGGGCTGGGGGGAGGGGAGAGCAGGGGGGAGGCCTGGCTGAAGGGGCTGGGGGGAGGGGAGAGCAGGCGGGAGGCCTGGCTGAAGGGGCTGGGGGGAGGGGAGAGCAGGCAGGAGGCCTGGCTGAAGAGGCTGCGGGGAGGGGAGAGCAGGGGGGAGGCCTGGCTGAAGAGGCAGAGGTGGGGGGGACAGACCAGAGGGCAAACCAGGCGTCAGGTGGGGAGAGGTTCCCAGGAGATCAGGGGCAGGTATCGCAGGGGAAGCAGAGCTGAGCAGGGAGGACCCAGCTGCACAGACAACATCCTGCCCCTTGGCTTGGGGGACACAGAGGCTGGGGACCCGTCGGGCCCCCCAGGGTTCCACCAATCAGAGCCCAGGACTGGAGTCCTCTGCTCCCCTTCAGCAGCTATTCTAGCAGCGTTAGCAGGACACTGGGTGGTGGATTCAGACCGACAAGCTCCTAAGCGCCCTGTGGGCCAGCGCTTGAGTCTTGTTGACTCTTGAGAGTCGCCCACTTCCACCTTCATTGAATTAGCTCGTTAGCACTGACCCCCCGCTCGGTAAGGCAACTCTCATCTGGTCATGTGCTGTGTGTTTATACCTCCCTACTGTATGTTCCACTCCATGCATCCGATGAAGTGGGTTCTAGCCCACAAAAGCTTATGCCCAAATAAATGTGTTAGTCTCTAAGGTGCCACAAGGACTCCTCGTTATTTTTGCTGATACAGACTAACACGGCGACGCCTCTGAAACCTTTTGAGATCTGTGGTTCCTGACACAGATGCAAGGGAGGATCGGACACTGATCTGTGGGCCAGGGGGTGGAGGTGCAGGCTCTGGGGGGTGTGTGTGGTGAGAGAGTATGGGGGGAGGGGATGCAGGCTCTAGGAGGGAGTTTCAGGGTGGGAGGGGGTACTTGGGGTGGGGGTGCAGGCTCTGGGAGGGGGTCAGGGGAGGGAAG
>NW_020682139.1:0-5751 GCF_002925995.2 Terrapene triunguis
AGCCGTGTCCCCTGCCGGCCCCCGTAATCCGGTCGTCCTGGGGGGATGGGTCCCTGGATCTAGGGCGGGGAGCGCCCCTTGCCCGCTGGGAGCCCCGCGAGGCTGGCTGGGCTTGCGCTGCGGAGCCTCCCGCCGCTCGGCGCCGAGCCGTTCCCATGCCCACCCCCTAGGCCATCGCAACTCCTGGGTGGGGCGGGGTCATCCCTGGTGCAGCACCCCCAGGTCTGGAGCCCTGGTGCTAGGCGCTGTACAGACTCGGACCAAAGCGCTGACACACTAAGACAGGAGAGAGCAGGTGGAGACGATGGGGGAGCACAAGGAAGTAACGAGACCGCACTGATCAGCGTGGGGGACAGGACTCAGCAATTCAGTTTCAACTGCAAGAGTGGAAACGTTTGTAGGAAACGGAACAAAACTGCTCTCTAATGGCGCAGGGGAGAGTCTTATGCTGGAGACATAAAGGATCTAGGCAGACGAATTTGCACAATCTCTTCATGAAAGAACCGGCTTGAAGATTAAGCTGTTGAGGTGAAAACAGTGTATTTAAATCAGACATAAATCATTTAACCTCCTATTCGTTCAGTTTCTGGAATTAATCAAGCTATATAAAATAGCGAGAGCTGAAAGAGAAATTCCTAAAATCCGCGTGTCACTTGTGGAAATAGCTTTTATACTCAATAGACTCTTAAGTGTGTATAATGGCATAAAGGCTTTCTCTATGGCATAATATAACTGACTTTTATCTGGTATCTCTTTCTCCCAGGAAGAGGAAGAGGAGGAGGAGGCAGAACTAGTGGTAAGAACTACTGAAGCTTAGAAACCTTTTCCACCAAGGAAAAACTGTGCAAGAAGCATAAATCTTTTATAATGGATGTGAAACTATGCTTGTATTTTATTTTATTTTTTTGTCATCTTTGATTAACCAAACTTATTCCAAACAAGGGGCTGATGAAATGAACATTTTACTGTGCAGCATACAGGGAATAGAATGAACTAATGTCTAAAGACCTGGTTTCCAGTGAACGTGTAGGTGTACACTTGTGTGTGCAATTTTGTATCGTGGTTACCATGTGCTCGGGCGTATCTGGTAGTGTATGCAAAATAAAGTGCTTGTTTGTACATGTGCAAATGTGTGGGGTTTTTATCAGTGTGTTTCTACGGGCTTGCTGATTATCTGGCCCTAGATATAATGTGTAGTTTATATGGTGATAATGCTTTCATTTTGAGAGCCATAGAGGCTTCTAGCACCACAAATGGTGGAGGTGTTGTTTTTTTGTTCATCTCTTTTTAAAAGAGGTACAGAGCGGGGGAATTTACCCAGCTGAGGACATGCCCCCCAGCTTAGGGCTTGGATGTGCATGTGTAGCATTTTATGTAAATGTTAGCTGTTAGCATACAAGGAAATTTGGTTTGAAACTATTGTCTGAACTCTCAAAGCCTATTCTTTGCATATGATTTGCATCTGACCACGTAGAATAAGTAACTCTACAAACTATGTTTGAGAACAAAAAGTCAGATATCTTTTAACTTGACCCTCAGGATCCTTTAACCACAGTAAGGGAGCACTGTGAGCAGACTGAGAAGTGCGTGAAGGCACGGGAGAAGCTGGAGCTGTGTGATGCGCGAGTGTCTTCAAGGTCCCACACACAGGAGGAATGTACGGAAGAGCTTTTTGACTTCCTGCATGCCAGGGACCACTGTGTAAGTCCAACGGAGGCTGATACCTAGTCATGTGTGTTGGTTTGCAATCTCTAATGGGACGTGACTGAATCAGTACCTTATTTCTGTAATACCTAGCGGTTACATCACACTCTTCCTTAGTAGATCTCAAAGTACTTTACAAAGGAGGTCAGTATCATTATCCCCATTCTACAGATTTGGGAAACTGAGGCTCAGAGGTGAAAGTCACCCAGCAAGCCAGTGGTAGAGGCAGGAATAGAACCAGGTCTCTTACTTCCCAGTCCAGTGCCCTGATCATCAGCCCAGACTGCATCTATAAGGCTGATGATGCCCTAAAAAGCTTTGTTTGATTGCAATATAGGGTGAATAAGAACAAGCATCTACTGAATCAATGTTGTTTTTAATTTTGAAGAACTCTGAACCTTGATCCTGTGAGGTGATTTTTTTTTCTCTTAAATGCTTATTTGTTCCTGCTTTTGATTTGAAATTCTTATCCCATAGAGTCCAGTAAATGTAATGGTTATAATGAGAGAGAACACTCGGGGGAGTGGTTTGGTTTTGGGTTTTTTTTTTTTTTTTTTTTAGAGGGCCCTGTGCTGATCAGTATGCACTGTAGTACTACTACTAAATACAGCTCATCTCTGAAGCAGATGGATTAATTTGAAATATTGGAGTTTGTAAGAATACTTGGCTTTAAAAAACAATTCAGTATTGCTTGTTTGTCAACCTCTAGTAATTGGTTTGAGCTACACTTTTGTAGCCTTCGTAAGTTTGTTTGAAGAAAGGCCAAGGAGGGACCATATAGACAATTAGAAAGTTATTGGTGGTCAGTGGAGACAATCTTCTCTGTGATCAATCCTCTAATTATGTTGCTGCTGTTTTAATGAATCTGAGATACAGAAGATAGGGACATAAAGATAGGGAAGAGAGGAGAGAGAGAATACAATGTCTGTCCAGTTCTCAAGACCTTTGTGTTGAGAGAACCTGTCAGTTACTGAAAGCTTTCTTCATCATGCCGTTTTAGGTGGCTCACAAACTCTTTAAGAATCTGAAGTAAATGTTGGAGCAAGTCCCACCATCTGCCTCCATCGTTCAGCTGGAACACGGTGCCGTTTCTTTTTGGATTCCAAGTGCTGCTTGCTGCCCGTTCTTGTGAATGTACAGTATAAGTGAGCAGCTTCCTGACTGTGCTGCGGTGATCCAGGTGCCATCGTGTCATCGCATCTATCGTCCATGAAAAACACGCAGCTGTAACAAAACCATCTTCTGTGGTTTTCCATATTAAACATATTCAAAGTTCCTGTGGAAATGGCTTCATTCTATGACTGCTTAATGAAGACTGTTAATTAATATTAATCACTAGACAGTAGGGAGGGGAGGTTTCCTCCCTGTTGTAGGAATTCCCTTGTGCACAACCATTACTGGCAGCATGAGGATCAAGGACAAGCACAGATCCAACAAGCACAAAGTTGGAACTGTGAAGAGATGATTTCTGGGCCCCTTTCTTATGGTATGTGGAGACGATAGGGCTACTCATAAATCTGTCAGTATCTCAATCAGCAGGAAGGCACAAAGGTATTTATGCCCCTTGTACAGGGGATGGATGTGCTACCTCCAGTCTATACTTAAGAAAAGGAGTAGAATCGTGTTTATGCAATACAAAAGGTCCCCATTGTTTTAAACACCCCTCTGACTTTGACACCCTCCCTGGTATCTCCCACTACAGCTAGAATTACAGTGTATGCAGACTCGAACCACGTTAGCAATCATGTCAGATAGGCATATCCAATACATTTATACAGCAGCTTTTTCACCAGAATCATGACTGGAAGGGACCTCAAGAGGTCATCTAGTCCAGTCCCCTGCACTCATGGCAGGACTAAGTATTATCTAGAACATCCCTGCCAGGTGTTTGTCTAATCTGCTCTTAAAAATCTCCAGTCATGGAGACTCCACAACCTCCCCAGGCGATTTATTCCAGTGTTCAACCACCCTGATAGCTAGGAAGTTTTTCCTAATGTCCAACCTAAACCGCCCTTGCTGCAATTTAAGCCCATTGCTTCTTGTCCTATCCTCAGTAGTTAAGAACAATTTTTCTCCCTCTTCCTTGTTAACAACCTTTTATGTACTTGAAAACTGTTATTTCCCCTCTCAGATTTCTCTTTTCCAGACTAAACAAACCCAATTTTTTTCTATCTTCCCTCATAGGTCATGTTTTCTAGATCTTTAATCATTTTTGTTGCTCTTCTCTGGACTTTCTCCAATTTGTCCACATCTTTCCTGAAATGTGGTGCCCAGAACTGAACACAATACTCCAGTTGAAGCCTAATCAGCACGGAGTAGAGCAGAAGAATTACTTCTTGTGTTTTGCTTACAGTACTCCTGCTAACACATCCCAGAATGATGTTTGCTTTTTTTGCAACAGCGTTACACCGTTGACTCATATTTAGCTTGTGATCCACTATGACCCCCAGATCCCTTTCCTCAGTACTCCTTCCTAGGCAGTCATTTCCCATTTTGTACGTGTGCAACTGATTGTTCCTTCCTAAGTGGAGTACTTTCCATTTGTCCTTATTGAATTTTAACCTATTTACTTCAGACCAGTTCTCCAGTTTGTCCAGATCATTTTGAATTTTAATCCTAGCTTCCAAAGCACTTGCAACCCCTCCCAGATTGGTATCGTCTGAAAACTTTATAAGTGTACTCTCTATGCCATTATCTAAATTGTTGATTAAGATATTGAACAGAACGGGACCCAGAACTGATCCATGTGGGACTTCACTCATGCCCTTCCAGCATGACTGAACCACTGATAACTACCCTCTGGGAACAGTTTTCCAACCAGTTATGCACCCACCTTACAGTAGCTCCATCTAGGTTGCATTTCCCTAGTTTGTTTATGAGAACGTCATGCAAGAAAGTATCAAAAGCTTTACTAAAGTCAAGACATACCACATCTACCGCTTCCCCCACCATCCACAAGGCTTGTTATCCTGTCAAAGAAAGCTATCAGGTTGATTTGACACAATTTGTGCTTGACAAATCCATAGTGACTGTAATTTATCATGGCCTTATTGGCTTCTACAAAGCTGTCTTGATGCACACCCATCAAGTGCAGTGTGAGGAAAATCTTGGCATCTAGCCCTTACTGGCTCAGCTGCTAATGCCAGGGCTGTGGGTGTCTTTTATATGCTGCAATATACTTTACAATCTTGTCATACAGTGTGACCTAAGAGGGCAAAGTGGTATAGTCACAGATGTGGTTAGGCAAGTCCTCCCCCTCGAAGAGCCAAAATGGAGTTACAGTTCAACAATAGTGCTAGAGCCCTGCTTGGGAACAGGGTTAAAACACTATATACCCATCAGGGTTAAATGCTCCTAGTGACTTTGGGTGCCCCACTTCACACACCTTAATGGGGACTGAACTTGAGGCTTGGTGCTCAGCACTTTTGGAAAATCAGGCTGCTTTAAGGTTTCAAGTGGGACACCCAAAACCACTAGTCATTTCTGCAAGTGTGGGCCCATGTTTTGTGGGGTCAGCTACAGCACTGACTCAGACTGTAGCTCTTTGTAGTACAAATGGGACTTGTGCTGAATTAAGATTTAAGGGAGCATCTTTAGCATCTAATAATTCTTCATACTGATGCTGCCACAAGTGCATTGTGACACTTCACAAGTAACTTGATGAATATTTTTCCCTCGTGCCTGGAGCTTCAAAGCACAAAATGTAAAATAACAGTTCTTGGATTTAAAAGCAGCAGTCTTTCTTGCTACCATAATGTTCTGTAAATCGATCAGTAATGGATTAAATGGAGCATCCTCACAACCCTGGCGTGGGTATGAGAGCTTCACGTTAAAGAAAATATTTTGTGGGCCACAGAAACTGAAAATTACTCTATTTTAAAATACTACGGGAGAATAATTTCTAGCTCATAAAGTGCTTTGAAGTATTAAACATACTGTGCATAAAAACTCTTTGCTGAAGGACTGCTCTGGTCATCGTATGCCTTAAAAAAATTCTTTTGGAAAAATTGCAAGACTGGAAACTGGATGGCTGGGTTTTGACTAGAA
>NW_020682140.1:0-7446 GCF_002925995.2 Terrapene triunguis
CACAAGTACGAGGCATCTCTGCTCACTTTGGCTAAACAGAAATGTGTTCCTTTGCAAAATCAAACACTGACAAATAAGAGAGCACGACACTGTATGATTTCTAGAGCTGATATAGGGCAATTTGTTCAGCAGAGTGATGTAAGCTTCGTTATGATTGCATCATCCATGACTTCTAGGAATAACATGATGCAATTCATATCATGTATGACGCAATACCAGCTTCAGATTGCATCATTCATTGTTTTGCCTAAAAAGCAAGTACTGTCCAAACCCAGTCATAGATTTATTCATAGATCCAGTCAAAGATGTATTTTAGTCATTTCTGGTTTAAATTGAGATCCCTTCCCTTTATAACTCACTTATCCTCCGCCATTCCCAAGTCAAGGGTCGTATATACTGACCCAATAGAATATCTTGAAAACTAGAGCCAATCAACAATTTTAAGCATCATTTTCGTTCTCAGTGACCCAGAATTAGTAAAGTTTGACTACATTTATTTCAGAAGCATTTTGGCTGTAGAGCAGTGTTATTATTCTGTGCCAAAAGACACAAATGTTTGAAGAACTTTACACAATAACTCTCAAGTTAGTTAAAAGATTGTATAAGCAAAAACTACAAAAACAATTTTACTACTGTAACAGAACAAGCAGGTTACTTTACCATAAACTAAAGCTTCTTTCCTTATGAAAGAATACTTGAGGTCTCAAAAGCAGAGGTAAAAAGTTTGTCTCAAGTCATCCATATTCATTGGTTTTAACATTTCATCTTTTGCAAAGATGAAACTTCTGTCATAGGAGAAAAGAGTTGCTGTATACCAAGTGTATTGAGAGCAATCTGTCTCAGAAGACAGTCAGTACAATACCTTTCAGATTTGTCATTAAATGTTTGCACAGGATTAGATATGGTAATTATGCCACATGCACTACCAATAAGTGTCAACAGGAAAAAATAAAGCATTGCCAGCAAGATGTTTCTGTTCTCAAAGTTAAAATTTTCTATAACACTACACGCATCCCTTTTCCCATCAAATAAAAAAATCTTTATAATCTCATCATTTTCAAAAGTAGATCACACATGCATTTAATTGTATTGATGTCTAAAATATCACCAGTTCTAGTAACACATTTGAACAGCAATTAAGGTACCAAACAATTCAGAAAAGTCTTTAAACATATTTGGCTACACTGATAACGTAAAAAAAAAAAAAAAATTACTATATAAACATGCACTGCATGTTCCTCTAGCTTCCACTACTTTACTAACATTCACTATTAAGCATATTCAACACACAATTAAACAACTTAAAGATGAGGTATTATTTCGGTGAAATATTGCTTGTACAGTATTTAGGCTTGGAAGGATTAGATTTTTATCAGTAACTGTAGGTAAACATTGACTTCAGTGTACACACAGAAACCAACAAAAAATATTTCCATCCATAATTGAAAACTTAGATAGGTAGCATTTTTCTTACTTTGCCTAAGAACTTATTAGAGTTTGATTAAGGGTATTCAGAGTGAACATTCTGATAAACACATTGTCAAAATCAGCTAACAGTTATAAAGATTTAACTTTTTGAATTTTAAAATCTACTTTCAGTAAATAATTGTCTTACCTACCAATAATTTCTCACAACTGTGAACATTTCACTAGATAAAAATAAAAAAAAGCTTAAACAAATATTTATATTATCCATCACAATAATCAAATTCTGCCAAGCCTACTTGAATTGAAATAAGCTCATTTTTTGCTACATCCTCATTCCAATGTTCTTTGGAGTCTATTTGCATATCAATACAAGGGGATTTAGCAGTTTAACTGCCATTAGTAATAATAACTACACATTTAAAGTCTCCAAATGATGATAGAAGAACTCTCTAAATGCATCTGCACACACATACCAGTTTTTCTTATTGATTTTGGTTAAGATACAGGGATTGTATAAAGTTAACATCGGTAATCAACATGTGGCTTACTGAAAATTTACAAATCTAGGATTTAATCTTGAAGCTTTTAGTCCTGTGAAACCAAAGGGATGTTTGAATGGACACTAATTACATGAGTAAGGCAAGCAAGATTTGGTCCCTAAAGATTTACTATTTATATTTTAATATGCAACAATGTGAGTAGTTGGAAAAACCTAAAATGTCCATTAAACACTTGTTCTTTGTAACACTAGTTTTTGTTTCGTAAGGATGGCAGCTGTTAGTTAGCTTAAAAATTAATTTATTTTGGAGGAAGTGAAAGTGCTCTTTCAATGTATTAATTAATAAGTGTGTTGCATCATTTGGACAAAGCATCTTAACCATGACCTTGATCACCCTTGCTAATGCAGTCCTACATTTCTTCTAGACAATCATGCAAAATTGTGTCAAATTATGTGGTAGTTTGGACTCAGTCTGGACAAGTATGCTTTAGGGACTAGGCTGAGATTACCAATCTCATTTCACTTGTGATCCGACTAAATCTGAAACCAGAGATCTAAAGGTGAAAGGTTAGGGGTATTTTACTGCTTTATCTTCCACCTATAACCTTTTCAGATAATATTTTTGTTCATTGAGGGCTCATAGAGGGAAGGAGGAAGTAAGCCAGAACAAAAACCAACAACTTGCCATGCAAATTTATCACTCTTTCTGGGCTGGTGGAGTCAATGGTTATAAACAAAATGGCTGGCACAGAGGCTAGCTGTGCCATTCACAGCAGCAGCACCTTTGGAGGAGGTTGCTAGGATCTTTTCCTGCTGAAAATGAGATACAATTGAAACTACATAAACCACAAAAGAAATGGATTAAAAATCTTCACAAAAACAAACACAAGTTGAAAGATTTTGTTTGTTTAATAAAGCTTTCAAGGCACATATTTCAAATGGATTGCAACTTCTACAGTAAAACAGATGTGATTTTTTAGTATGTTCTCTCACCCTCACAACTATGAGTTTTTATTCATTTAGTAGGCTTGTAATGCTAGTGACCTATGCTGGAAAGCAAGTTAGGGCATAACTGCAGCTTACTTGTATGAAAAGCCCTATTTAATCCTTCCCAGGAACACCGTAGAACCTGCGTTCTCCACAAAAAATGGGAAATAGAATAGACCTTTAGTAGATGACACTCTTTTTTTTTGGCTATTTCATAAGCAGGTCAGCAACTTGATTGGATGTTCAAACCAAAGTTTTAGGTTAATTATTTAAATATTTTTGCCTTTTAACAGGGATTACAATGGCTACATTTTCCCACAGTTACAAGACTCTTTTTCTGTTTTCTTTAGCCTGATAACCCAATGCTACTGTGATACAATTTTTTCATATATATATATATAAACAAAATAATGAACACATAAAAAATCCTCCTGATTTTGATTCTCCTAAAGCATAATCAACTGAAGTAGCATCACTACTTAAAAAGAATGACAACACTTAACAATATTATATCACAGTTCAAAAAAGAGCTAACATGTCTATTCAAACGTATAAAGGCCAATGTGCTACAGATGGGATTTATTTTCAGATGTGTAGAATGGGCGTTACCTGTATTTGTCTTTACATATGTATTCTATGTGTATGTATTCACACTATGTACTACTCAGTACTATACACACATAGTACTGTATAAAACACAATAGGCAGTCTATTCCAGGGTAATTAAAATATTGCACATTGAATGCTGTTATAAGGCATGAGGCCATTGGCTAAGTGACTTCAGCCACCAAGGAGTGCAACAGTCACCCTGAAATTCACTACCTGGAATGCCTTATTGCTATTATGAAATGGAATTCATGAACGTTTAGGCTCATGCGTTTACTAGGAATGAGACATAGGTATGACATCCCTGACAGTCAATCATAATGAACTCCAACTGCATATGGAGTTCTAGAGTTATTTCAAAATATTAAATATATCTACATTCATTCTATCACACACACAAAAGACCACTAAAAGGTTCCCACAGCTTGCAGTAGCTGAAGATAATGCATTAGTTTATTGTAGTGACTGAAAAGTCTGAAAAATGTTCAGTGCAGATACACATATGCACTTGTGTATAAACACACAAATAGTGCATATTGTGAGTGGATTTTATATACAATACACAAACACCCACACCCATTCTTAATATAATGGATATGTCAAGGCTACATCTGATATAAGGCTACTTACTATACCCTGTCACTCAATTATACTAAAAACCATTTTTCCTTCAGATCACCAAGCTCATTATTATTTTGTTTAATGGATTTATCTGAGCCATGGTTTCAAATAAAGTGGATAATTTAAAACATTGTCAAGGTTTTCAGGCCTCAAAAATTAGCACATCTAGAAATGAAAACTGGACTACAGATATAATGACATTTGCAACAATAAAGCATTTTGGAAAAAAAGATCACTCCAGAGTTGTTTGATAATGCAGCACTGTTAGTATAACAATAAAAAAAACTATGTGCACAGAGGAAATGGTAAGCATACACATGCACCATATTCTTGCTGTATATGCACACTTCATAGAAGTTGAATTCTTTGGATTTACATTTTTCCAGCAGACACAGCGGGCATGATTTTGCAGTCCTCAGGCAAGATGTCCATTTCTTTTGCGGTGTTTTGTTTCAGGACTCCAAGATCAGGCCAAAAATACGACGCAAACAAACATCCATTATAGCAGAAGCACAGCAAGTAGCAAAATAAATTGCATAAATAGAGAATTCATTAAGAAAACTGACTAGAATGGTGTGGGAAAGGAGTAAAGTTAGGAGGCAAAATGTTTTCTAAAATTTTGAAAAAATACCATGACAGTATACTCTTAATTCATTATATGCATATATTTAAAAAATAGTTATCAACTGTTTTACCATGACTTCACTGTGTGTGAGGGGTTTAAATAAAATTTGTGGCAATATTTTACCAAGACTAACTACATAATATCTATTAAAATGAATAACTATATATTATCTAATGTGGCCAAACCCCAAAGACCTGCTCAGTCCAAATTAAAATCCTAATCCCGCCAACTTGTCCATGTAGGTGGACCCCTTTGTCCGTGCATTGAATTAAAATTTATGGGTGTTCTGCCTAAGTAAAATCTTCAGGATTTGGCTCATATAAAAATGCTATACCTACACCCAGAAAATGTTTGAATGTGTGTGTAATAGTAATGCACATAGTTAAAGACAGTCCTATTAACAGAAAATCAAACTATTTGCATGGTCTCTTTCTTGGGACACTTTGATGGTTTCAAATGCTAGAAAATGAAAGCTGTATAACAACTTGAATTTAAATCACGCCCAAAATGTCTGAATGTTTTCTGTATTTTCCAAAGTAGGTCCATCTAGAAGTTATTTAATTATTTCTTGTAATATTTAAGTTAGACATTTTATTTCCATGAAAATTAGGATGATTCAAAATGGGAAAAACTGGAAAGACAAATGTAAGAATTACGGAAGACGGTCACACTTTGTAGAGACTGTAAAAATTGACTAGTGCTCACATTTCCTTACAGGATGGTACTCTGGCTTGTTGAGCTGTAGTCCACAGAGTTCCAGTTTGGTAAACTAACAGAATGAGCATTCTGCATGCTCCCACTTCGATCTGCAAAAAAGCCACTTTTAAAATAGAAACTCCTATTAATTCCATACATGGTCAATCTTCAAAAAGAAGTCTCCATGATTTTTCAAGATTGGAAGGATATCACAGTGTTGATTTTATACACAAAGTAGGATCTGTTCCAGTATACCCGAGTAAAATAATTCACATATGGAGAATAGTTCATTTTGATCTCATGACAAAATCGTCCATATTTAGAATAGGCATAACTGTCACCTTCGTCACAAACCACCTATCAGAGGAGAAGAAATTTGTTAAGAGAAATCTAAACACAGAACATACAATTAATTTTTCATTTCTATATTATATAATTCCAATAGAGATAACACAAATATACATAAGTGGCAGAAAACATTTTCCCCTATACTTTGGGTGTTTTTTTTTTTAACTTAATGCCTGTGAATTGATTAATGCTAGTGCTAGATTAATACCCCTGAAAACAAAAATCCTCTATAAGACAGAAGTAGAAAGCATGAGCAGCACAATGCAAAGTTATCCACATCACCCTGTCAACCAACTTCAAATCAGACCTGCAGGGAGCAACTCTGGGGATGAGAAAGAAATTCACTTTCCAAGACCAATTAATTCATTGACCCCCTTGCAGAGACTGAAAACATGGGTGTCAATTACCATAGCCCACGAAAGCTTATGCCCAAATAAATTTGTTAGTCTCTAAGGTGCCACAAGTACTCCTCGTTCTTTTCACAGCCATGAAGTTGATTCAAACCAGTCAGCCTAAAGGCAAAAGGCTTCACATCTCATTATCCGTTCCTTAAGCCATCTAGCCTGCCCTTTTCTTCTTTAATACAGCCCTGTTTTACACCACATCTATAGCATTGACTATACTGAGCAAAGAGTTACAGAGACCCGCTGTCTTTCCTGTTAATTTGGGGATAAGTGAACGCCTCACTCTCAAATTACTGACACAAAGTTAATTAGAAATAACTGTTGACTAAGGCCACGTCTACATTACAAAATTATGTCAACCTAACTTATATGTCAGCACACAGCCATAGCAGTTATTAAAATTGCTTGTGTGCACACACTTGGCTCCTTGTGTTGGCGGTGTGGGTCCTCACCAGGAACATTTGCATTGATTGTATTGTCAGTGTGGGGCATTGTAGGATGGCTCCTGGAAGCGAGAAACAGTCAGTGTAAGCAACGCAGTGTCTACACTGACACTGCGTTGACCTAATTACACTGACCATAACTCTACACTGTTTGGAGAGGCGGTGTTACTGGTGTAGAGGCACTTACGTCAGTGGGAGTCAAATTTAAATGAATACACTTCCAGAGCTAGGTCGATGAAAGCAGCTTATGTTGACCTAACCATGTAGTGTAAACCAGTACTGAGACTGAAACTATCAATAGTTTTTAAATATTACTTAAACAGAAAACTTCGAGCCACACTTGTATACTAGTAAATCAGTTTATTTCTAATTAGCTATGAGAATAGGCTATCACAACTTTTTAAAAACATGGTTCTACCATGATTTATTCCTATCACGTTGGCCAGTCAAGCCATTTCAAATAGTTTTCTGCTGCATAAATGTTTAAACTGAGTCTCCAGCATAATATGGACCTGTAAATATTCAACAAGTCAGAGAAATTTAAGGGGTGTAAGGTAAAGGGAAATAAAAAGTACAACTCTGCAGAGAAGTTCCTCTTCCTCTTCTTGCTTGCAATAGCCAAGGATTAGGTAAATCAATCCTGAACCTACAACAGGAGTAGGCAACCTTTCAGAAGCGGTGTGCCGAGTCTTCATTTACTTACTTTAATTTAAGGTTTCGCGTGCCGGTAATACATTTTAACGTTTTTTAGAAGGTCTCGCTCTATAAGTCTATATATTATATAACTAA
>NW_020682141.1:0-3384 GCF_002925995.2 Terrapene triunguis
CCCGGCAGCCGCGCTTCTGACCGTCCGGGCGGTCAGAGCACAGTGCGCGCGCGAGGCTGTGAGGTCGGCCCCCCCCGCACACGCGTCTCCGTCTCCCGCTCCTCCTGCCTGGCGTCCAGCGTCACTTCCAGGGCTGCTGAGGCGGGAAGCGCTGGGCACGAGCGAGGGGGGAGGCACCCGGCCTGGATTCGAGCCGCAGCTCACGGGGGCTGGGGTCAGGGGGATGTCCAGCTCAGAGGGGCTGTGCTTGGAGCTGGGGGCCAGGGCTGCTGGGGGATGGGGTCGGGGGGGGGTCTGGCTCAGAGGGGCTGTGCTCAGAGCTGGGGGTCAGGGCTGCTGGGGGATGGGGTCAGGGGGTGCTTAGCTCAGAGGGGCTATGCTCGGAGCGGGGGGGCGGGGCGGGGGGGGGATGCCCAGCTCAGAGAGCCTTACCATGCTGCTAACCCCCGCCTCCCCCGTCTCCCAGAGCCTCAGCGCGCCGCGTCCAGGAGCGGCCCTGGACAGCCCTGCAGCGGCCTGGCTCCAGCGGGACATGAGCTCCCGCTGCTCGGCTGCAGCTCGCAGCCCCACCCCCTTACCACACGGCTCTGAGCGGGAGGAGCTCAGGCCTCGCTGGAGCAACGCCGCTGCAGCGCTGTCCAGGGCTGCTCCTGGACGCGGCGCTAGGATGACCAGACGTCCCGATTTTATCGGGACTGTCCTGATATTTGCTTGTTTGTCCCGTGTCCCTAACGATGTTGGGTCAGGACACTGGACAAACAAACAATTTTGCCCTCTGCTCCGGCGCACAGGCGGAGCCCGGAGGCGCTCTCACCCCCCCCACCCCACTCCGCCTCCTCCTTCCCCCATTGGATCCCTCCCCAAATCCCCGCCCCCAGCCCCGCCCCCTCACTGCCCCATTGGATCCCGAGCCGGGCCTGGGGAGGAGATGCCCCTGTGCAGCAGCCTGGGCACATGGGCCATGGCC
This sequence comes from Terrapene triunguis, assembly GCF_002925995.2. NCBI lineage: Eukaryota > Metazoa > Chordata > Testudines > Emydidae > Terrapene > Terrapene triunguis. The sequence goes on from NW_020682141.1 coordinate 968, forward strand.
GGCCGGGGCCGGGAGCGCTGCACTGCAGCGCGGCAGCTGCTCCAGCCCTGCAGCCCACGGGGCAGCACGGTGGGTCCGGGGGCAGTGCGGAGCGGGCAGGGCCCGGGTGGGCGGCGCGGCCGGGGGTGTGGGCCGCCCATCAGAGACACGCGGCGGAGAGGGGCTGCCGGGGCGAGACTTGTCCCAGGCAGGGCGGCCAGCATACAAGGGCGAGGAGCCGGTCAGGGTCCCCCGAACCGATAAACTTCCCCGCCGCTGCCGGGGAGCCCCGCGCCTCTCCCGCTCGGCTGTGCTCCAGCGGGCCGGGGGGCCAGAGGCTCCGCGGGGAAGGCAGCTAATGCCCCCGGACCCTGCGAAACTGCTTTTTTTTTTTTTCGTCCGCCTCCATTGTTTTTTGCTCCCCCCCTCCTCCGCGCGTCCCAATATTTCATCCCTGTGATCTGGTCACCCTACGCGGCGCACTGAGGCACCGGGGGATGGGGGAAGGTGAAGGCAGAGGCGGGGTGGAGCCTCCAACATTCTCATGGGGGATCCTGCGGGGCCTGGGGCAAATTGCCCCACTTGCCCCCCCCCCGGGCGGCCCTGCGTGTGTGTGTGTGTGTGTGTTGCACCTGCCCTGCCCCGACTGCTGCCCCCTTCCCTGGTCCAGGGACCTTACCCCTCCCTGGACCCTATCACATTGCTCCCCACCCCCCCGGGCTCCCTGTGGCCTCTGTGTTTGTGTGTTGGACAGTCACATCCAATCCCGTCACACTGCCCCCCTTTCCTCTCCCTGGCTTAGTTCATAGCCCCAGAAAATCCCTTCAAACTGTGCCCATTTTCCCCTCCCCTTATTTCATGGGGGATGACGAACCGAGAGGGTGGGTGGGCAGTTAGTGGCGGAGAGGCTTTATACTTGGGGGGAGGTGAGGAGGCGAGCGGCGAGTCGGTGGCTGGAAGGAGGCATCCATTTTCAGTATTTTAATTTTTGGTACTGCTGTGTGCAGTAATATAGTGACCCCTGGGGATTAAAGAGGGGTGTAATGGTGGGGCTGAGCAGGGAGGGGGCGGGTCCTATTCTACTGCTGTGATCGTGTTACCCTATGCGTGCCGTTTCTTTCCCCCTCTACAGGCTTCCATACACTGTCAGTGCCTTGCTAGTGTGCCACGCGCCGTGAGAGATCTCTTCTCTTTGTGTGTGACTGAGTGTTTTCCTTGTGTGTGAATTTATTCAACAAAATCTTGAGCTTCATAATGGCTACCATGAGTGAAAAGAAAAAGAGAAAAATAGAATCAGAACACAGAGTTTTCAACACTGAATGGACAAATAAATACTTATGTACTGTTTCCAAAGACAAAATACTGTGCCTTGTGTGTCGCGAAACGTTAGCCGTTCCGAAAGAATACAACCTTCGGCGGCACTTTGAAACTAAACATCCCAATCTCGCCAAATTGAACCCAAATGAAAAAATAATTAAAGCAGCCAGTTTAGTGAAAAACCTTAGTGGAGAACAGCAAATTTTCAAGAAAGTGAGCACTGAGAATGATACAGTTACTAAAGTAAGCTTTCAAATTTCTAAGGAAATTGCTGCTGCTGGGAAATGCTTCACAGAAGGCGAGTTTTTAAAAAAGTGTATGTTGATTGCTGTAACTGAGTTATGTCCAGAAAAGAGGGGAATATTTGAGAATGTCAGTCTATCACTCATGACTGTACAGAGAAGAATAGCTGACATTTCTACTAATCTAAGTGATCAGTTAAAGCAGACAGTCAGTGAATTCTGCTTTTACTCCCTAGCTATGGATGAAAGCACCGATTTAAAAGACACCGCCCAACTTCTTATTTTTATTAGGGATATTGATAAAAACTTTGAAATTACTGAAGAACTTGTTGGCATGTGCTCCATGATGGGTCACACAACTGGAAAAGAAATCTCCAATGAAGTGATAAAGTGCATGAATGATAAGTTGGGAGTAAATTTCACAAATTTGGTGGCCATTTGTACTGATGGTGCTCCAGCATGGAAAAAATGTTGGAGCAGTTACTCTTCTTGAAGAATTTATCGGGAGATAAATAACCAAACATTACTGCATTATACATCAGCAGGTTTTGTGTAGCAAAGTCTTAAAATTTGAGCATGTAATGTCAGTGGTAGTTTCCATTGTAAACCTCATCCGTTCTAGAGGACTAAAACATAGGACATTTTGAGCCTTTCTTGAAGGGGAAGACGCTGAGTGCAGCGACTTAATCTACCATACGGAAGTGAGGTGGTTGAGTCGAGGAAGAGTGCTCCAGCGTTTCGTTGCTTTGAAAGAGGAGATAGCAAAATTCCTAGAAAATGGGCCAATAAAATTCCCGGAGCTTGAAAATGAGTCCTGGAATCAAGATCTCTTTTTCTTTTGTGACATTACAGCACACCTGAATGATCTCAACATTCAAC
>NW_020682142.1:0-4803 GCF_002925995.2 Terrapene triunguis
AAAAGTCCACATTCCTGACCAGCCCTTGTACTGGACATGCAACTTGGATGTAGGCAAGGTTACAGAGTGTGACATGAAGGGTTGAATTGTCACCGGAGCCTCCGGGGTGATGACTTTGGGGTTCACTAGGGATTGGTGGATAGTCGACACTTGTGCCCCAGTGTCCCTCCACGCGATAACCTTATTTTCGCCCACTCTCAAGGTTTCCCTTCGCTCCGAGAGTATGAGAGAGGCATCTGGGCCTGGGGATCTTTGGTGTGATTGTGGTGTAATGAACTGTAATTGGTTTGGGTTCTTGGGGCAGTGGGCCTTTATGTGTCCCAGTTCATTACATTTAAAACATCGCCCTGCTAAGGTATCACCGGGGCGAGGTTGGTTGGCGGAGACTGGTGTGGTGGGGTGAGAAGGCATCTGGGGTTTCCCTTGGTATGTAGGGGGGGCCTTGGGTTGTCCCCCGTGGTAGGGTTTTGTTTCGGGTTGCCCCCTCTGATATTCACTCCAACTGCTATTAGTTTTTTTCTTTTCTGTCACCTCCACCCATTTGGCTCCAATCTCCCCCACCTCGGTTATAGTTTTGGGTTTCCCATCTAGGATGTACCTTTGTATTTCCTCAGGAACACCCTCTAAGAACTGCTCCATTTTCACTAGGAAAAACAGATCTTCCAGAGATTTAACATTTGCTCCTGATACCCAGGCATCACAATTTTTGTCAATGTGGTAGGCATGTCGGGTAAATGACTCGTCTGGTTTCCACCTTAGGGCTCTGAACCACTGACGGGCATGCTCGGGTGTTAGCCCCATTCTGATTCTGGCCTTGTTTTTAAAAAGTTCATAATTGTTCATGTGTTCCTTAGACATTTCAGCCGCCACCTCTGCTAAAGGTCCACTGAGCTGCGACCTCAGCTCTACCATGTACTGGTCTGTAGAGATGCTGTACCCAAGGCAGGCCCTTTCAAAATTTTCTAAGAAGGCCTCAGTATCATCGCCTCTCTTGTAGGTGGGGAGTTTTCTGGGATGGGAAGCAGTACCTAGAGAGGGGTTGTTAGGGTTGGCTGGTGTATCCTGCCTAGCCCTTGCTACTTCCAGTTCATGCTTCCTCTCTTTTCCCCTCTCATCCATCTCTTTTTGTTTCAGCTCCATCTCTTTTTGTTTCAGCTCTATCTCTTTTTGTTTTTCCTCCATAGCTCTTTTGTGTGCGGCCTCAGCCCTGGCCATCTGTCTGTTATGTTCCTTTTCATTCTCCTCAGCCTGGAATTTGGCTAATTCTAGGTCCGGTTGCATAGTTTTTTTCCCTTTGCCTGACATTTTCCTCCTGGTCTACCTTAGCTATCTGGGGGGTGGGGGGGGGAGGAACAGCTTGGAATCTTTGGTTACTGTAATGTGACTCTTTAAAAAAAACAAGTAAAAGAGGTTTTTGTGACTTGCCTTGGCAATGTAATGACCCTCCAGTGATCACAGCTGAAGCTTCCATTCTAACAAAAGCCCTCTGTTAGAAGCTCTTATCTGTTTGCCTTCAGGGTATCTCTCCTTCACTGCTTCCCCAGCATCTCAAAGGGGTGGGGGAAATCTGGCTTTTGGTTCCTAAAAAATCCCTCACTGCTGCTCACCATGTCAAGGTTCCTTCCCCACTCTGAACTTTAGGGTATAGATGTGGGGACCTCCATGAGAAGCTCTAAGCTCAATTAACATCTTAGATCTGGTCTGGCTGCCACCACTCCCAAGCACTAATTCCCTTCCCTGGGTAGCCTTGAGAGACTCTTCACCAATTCCCTGGTGAACACAGATCCAACCCCTTGGATCTTAAAACAAGGAGAAATTAACCATCCCCCTTCCTTTCTCCCACCAACTCCCGGTGGACCCAGATCCAACCCCCTTGGCTCTTAAAACAAGAAAAAATCAATCAGGTATTAAGAAAAAGGCTTTTAATTAAAGAAAAGAAAGGTTAAAGAAAACCCTCTGGGGAGAGATTAGCATACCAGCTACTCTCACAGACAACGGATTCCAAACACAGCGGATGCTCCCCTGGGCAAAAACTTACACAAAAAATATCCAAATACCCGATTTGACTGTTCCTCTAATTGCACAAGACAGGTTACAAAGAAATAAACATAAACCTATTTATTTCCTTCACTAATACTCACTACTTAATAAGAGGCTGAATTCTGGAGCTTTCCCACTCCGGTCCAAAGTGAAACTCACACAGACAAAGGGAACTTCCCTCCTTCCCTTTGAACCATCTTGTCCTCCCATTAGTTCCTCTGGTCAGGTGTCAGCTAGGCTAGGTGAACTTCTTAACACTTTACAGGTAAAAGAGGCATTAACCCTTAACTATCTGTTTATGCCAGCCCCACACTACAAGAAGGATGTGGAAAAATTGGAAATAGTCCAGCGGAGGGCAACAAAAATGTTTAGGGGGCTGGAGCACATGACTTATGAGGAGAGGCTGAGGAAACTGGGATTGTTTAGTCTGCAGAAGAGAAGAATGAGGGGGGATTTGATAGCTGCTTTCAACTACCTTAAAGGGGGTTCCAAAGAAGATGGATCTAGACTGTTCTCAGTGGTAGCAGATGACAGAACAAGGAGTAATGGTCTCAAGTTGCAGTGGGGGAGGTCTAGGTTGTATATTAGGAAAAACTTTTTCACTAGGAGGGTGGTGAAGCACTGGAATGGGTTACCTAGGGAGGTGGTGGAATCTCCTTCCTTAGAGGTTTTTAAGGTCAGGCTTGACAAAGCCCTGGCTGGGATGATTTAGTTGGGGATTGACCCTGCTTTGAACAGGGGGTTGGACTAGATGATCTCCTGAGGTCCCTTCCAAACCTGATATTCTATGATTCAATGATTCTATGCACACCTGAGGGGGGAACCCAAGGTCAAATCCCTGCTCCACAGAAGGGAGAAGTCAACCCAGGTCTCCCACAACTTGGGGTTCCCAGCTGAGAATCCCAAGCAGAGATAGGTGCATCACTTCATGGGATGGATGGGTTTTAAGCAACATCCCTCTAATTGTCATTTCTTATTGGCTAGCTCAGGCAGCTCCTCACTCAACATACTGACTTCCGTGGATACCTTTTATAGCTACCTTAGTCTCCCCATGCATTGCATAGCGAGCCTGGGTGCTGAACACCAGGAGGAGGATTCCATTGGCTGGCAAGGCACTAGAAGTTAGATGTGGCAGTGCCTAAATTCCTTTAGGGACCTAGCCCTAAATCATAATTTTATTTTATATTCTAACTTGGTTATAGTGTGTGGAATTCACCAAATTATCTTCATCTGTCAACATTTGGCAAGTAAAATACAGCTCAATTTTATTCTGACCATAACGATCCTGGTGCTTATTCCTCTGCCAGTTTCAACTCTTTGCACATCCGGAAATCTTATAAGTGCACATCACCAAAGAGCTAGTGAGAAATAATTGCTACACAGCAGCTGGGTATTAAACAGTAAATCAGCTGTGCTCATCACCATTTGGCCTCAGAAAAAGAGAGTGAGATATTTGAATTCTCATGAAATCCAGACATTTACTGACAATTTTTATCAGGGCCTCTTTGACCTCTCTGTTTCTCAGGCTGTTGATGAAGGGATTGGCCATAGGAGTCAGAACTGTGTAGAAGACAAAGACTTTGTTCAGTCTCTTAGTGTGCTGGTTTTTGGTAGAAGGTACACAACGATGAGAGTCCCATAGAAGATTGCCACCACAATGAGGTGGGAGTGTAGTAGTAGGATTTATTGTTTGTATTTTGTATAATTTAGAATGAAGGATAAAGAATAATGGATAGTAATGTAGCATGTATTCAGTAATAGACCTCTGAGGTCACCACTTTGTTGTAGGTTTAGCATTTTAAAATAAGTAAAAGAATGCCATGATTGTTTTCTTTTGCATTGCAACTTGATGTTCCTGTTCAAAATGTTCTGTGTAAATTAATTCTGTTTTGTGTGTGAATGAGGAATGTGTGTGTTAAGAGATAAGTGTGAAGGCCTTCGCTGAACCAGATGTATGAGGGAGGAACCCAAGACTGATACAAGGGCGCCAGGAGGCTGCAACATGCCCCTATTGAAATGTCAGAGGAGGGCAGATTGACGACTCTAAAAATGAGACAGGCACCTATCAGTGGGGACAAGATAGCTGTGATCAAAGTCAGCATGGGATAACTCCCTGAGAGACTTGATGAAAAAAAAAACAAGATAAAGAATGAGAAGGACAATTTAAGAAAACAAGCACTTGTAAAACAACAATTGATTATACATGATTGTGCAAAACTCATTGGTCCCAATGAAGGAAAATCACTATATAAACACAGTGCCTTGCCATGAAACTTTGGTAAGAGTAAGACAGGGCCAACAAAGAAAATAACAGAACACCACTAGCTGTCACCTTCAGCCCCCAACTAAAACCTCTCCAGCGCATCATTAGAGATCTACAACCTATCCTGAAAGATGATCCTTTACTCTCACAGATCTTGGGAGACAGACCTGTCCTTGCTTACAGACAACCCCCCAACCTAAAGCAAATACTCACCAGCAACCACACATCACTGAACAAAAACACTGACCCAGGAACCTATCCTTGTAACAAAGCCCGATGCCAACTCTGTCCACATATCTATTCAAGTGACACCATCATAGGGCCTAATCACATCAGCCATACCATCAGGGGCTCGTTCACCTGCACATCTACCAATGTGATATATGCCATCATGTGCCAGCAATGCCCCTCTGCCATGTACATTGGCCAAACCGGACAGTCTCTACGCAAAAGAATTAATGGACACAAATCTGACATCAGGAATCATAATACTCAAAAAC
>NW_020682143.1:0-531 GCF_002925995.2 Terrapene triunguis
TTTATTTTTTGGGAAGGGGAAGGGGGTGAAGGTTGTATGTAACTGGAGAGGATAGTCAAAATGGACTGGGTAAAGAAACGGGGGCAGGTTCAGCTTTTCTGTCCACAAACTGAAAAGTCACTGGTTGCCCTGCTCACTCAGGAACCTAGCTTTCAAAGCCTCCCGGATGCACAGGGCGTCCCGCTGGGATCTTCTAATGGCCCGGCTGTCTGGCTGGACGTAATCAGCAGCCAGGCTATTTGCCTCTAGCTCCCACCCCGCCATAAAGGTCTCCCCCTTGCTCTCACACAGATTGTGGAGCACACAGCAAGCTGCAATAACGATGGGGATATTGGTTTCGCTGAGATCACAGCGAGTGAGTAAGCTTCTCCATCTCCCCTTGAGACGGCCAAAAGCACACTCCACTACCATTCTGCACTTGCTCAGCCGGTAGTTGAACAGTTCTTTTTCTGTGTCCAGGGCGCCAGTATAGGGCTTCATGAGCCAGGGCATTAGCGGGTAGGCTGGGTCCCCGAGGATGACTGTAGGCAT
>NW_020682143.1:631-1149 GCF_002925995.2 Terrapene triunguis
TTGTGGAGCACACAGCAAGCTGCAATAACGATGGGGATATTGGTTTCACTGAGATCACAGCGAGTGAGTAAGCTTCTCCATCTCCCTTTGAGACGGCCAAAAGCACACTCCACCACCATTCTGCACTTGCTCAGCCGGTAGTTGAACAGTTCTTTTTCTGTGTCCAGGGCGCCAGTATAGGGCTTCATGAGCCAGGGCATTAGCGGGTAGGCTGGGTCCCCGAGGATCACTGTAGGCATCTCCACATCCCCAACAGTTATCTTGTGGTCCGGGAAGTAAATACCTTCCTGCAGCCGTCTAAACAGACCAGAGTTCCTGAACACGCGAGCGTCATGAACCTTGCCCGGCCATCCGACGTAGATGTTTGTAAACCGTCCCCGATGGTCCACCAGTGCTTGCAGCACCATTGAAAAGTAGCCCTTTCTATTGATGTACTGGCTGGCCTGGTGGTCCGGTCCCAGGATAGGGATGTGAGTCCCATCGATAGCCCCACCGCAGTTTGGGAATCCCATCGCGGC
>NW_020682143.1:1249-2494 GCF_002925995.2 Terrapene triunguis
AACCGTCCCCGATGGTCCACCAGTGCTTGCAGCACCATTGAAAAGTACCCCTTTCTATTGATGTACTGGCTGGCCTGGTGGCCCGGTCCCAGGATAGGGATGTGAGTCCCATCTATAGCCCCACCGCAGTTTGGGAATCCCATCGCAGCGAAGCCATCTATGATGGCCTGCGCGTTTCCCAGGGTCACTACCTTTGACAGCAGTACCTTGACGATTGCCTTGGCTACTTGCATGACAACAACCCCCACGGTAGATTTGCCCACGCCAAAGTGGTTCGCGACTGACCGGTAGCTGTCCGGCGTTGCAAGCTTCCAGAGGGCTATGGCCACTCGCTTCTGGACAGTCAGGGCTGCTCGCATGCGGGTGTCCTTGCGCTTCAGGGCAGGGGACAGCAACTCACAAAGTTCCAGGAAAGTCCCCTTCCGCATGCGAAAGTTTCGCAGCCACTGGGATTCATCCCAGACCTGAAGCACTATGCGGTCCCACCAGTCCGTGCTTGTTTCCCGGGCCCAGAATCGCCGTTCAACAAAATCCACATGCCCCATTGCAAACGTGATGTCCTCGGCGCTGGGTGTCGTGGTTTCTGACAGCTCTGTGCTACTCTCCGACTTCAGGCCCTCACTCCGCTGCCGTAGCCTCCTCGCCTGATTTCTCTGCATCTGCCTCTGGGAAAGGTGTATGATAAGGTGCGAGGCGTTGAGAACGGCCACAACTGCAGCGATGGTCGCAGCGGGATCCATGATCGCAGTGCTGTGGCGTCCGCGCTGTCACTGATCAAAAAGTGCGCGAACTGATTTCCCGCCGGCGCTTTCAGGGAGGGAGGCAGGGCGGTAGTGACTGACGGATGACGACAGTTACCCAAAAGCACCCTCGCCACAATTTTTTACCCAGAAGCCATTGGGGGCTCGACCCAGAATTCCACTGGGCAGCGGGGACTGCGGGAACTGTGGGATAGCTGCCCACAGTGCACTGCTTCCAATGTCGACGCTTTCCCTGGTAGTGTGGACTGACAAAGTCGAATTACTGTCCTTAGTGTAGACACACACGTTCGACTTTCTAATATCGATTGCACATATTCGATTTAACTAAAATCGAACTACTCTCGTAGTGTAGACATACCCACACACACACACCCCGCTCTCCCAATCCCACCAGCTGCAGCAGGATCAGGACGCGTACTCTGGTGGTGGGGGAGATCCAGCAGGGCCCAGTGGGAGCAGGGGGTGTTGGAGGAGCTGGGCACTC
>NW_020682144.1:0-1800 GCF_002925995.2 Terrapene triunguis
TAATAAATTTGTTAGTCTCTAAGGTGCCACAAGTACTCCTGTTCTTTTTACGCATGGGTTGGGCATCATGCAAAGCACCATGCGGCTCTAAAACGTGCAGGAATACCACTGTTTACCCAAACGCTTCTGGCTCCGAAGGGTGGGTGGGGGAGGCAGGGAAGGCGTGGCGTTTGGCAACACGCTTGATATTTTTTGTTGCTTCCTACGCTGTATTGGCTGGAATGTCTCTCTTTCTTTTTAAGGGAGAATGTCCACATTTTGCTTAACCGAGGGGGACAGGTTGGCCGCCTGCCAGATGCTGAAGGCAGCACCTAATTAACATAAAATGAGAGTAGTTGCAGCAGTAACTCTCATCTTTAGTACATGGGCAGCCTGCCGACAAATTCACAGATCCCAGCGTGCCATGCTCCGTGTTGGACCAAGATAGAGTACAAACATTATATGCTGGAGCTCAGACCCTCTACTGGCTCCAGACCGCTTGGATCAAGATGAGGTTTGGCATGCTGAAATCCACACCCATTTAGCTCTGTGCTACTCCAAATCAATATAGAGGAGGGCATGCTGGGGGCTGTAGTCTGCCACAGGCTGGCCTGCTGCATTAATGAGAAAAGAGACATGGAATGCATTTAAAATCTCTGTGGCCTCTCTGTAATTTAACTGCCTTCTGTTATAGGACTTTTTCTATCCCCATTTCTGACCCTTCTCAAATCCATTGATAAGGGTTTCTGTTTGTAATTTCAGCTCTTTCCCTGCCACAGACTCCTGGATACTAGAGGCTTTTTTGTTACATCTTGAAGGCAATTTGAATTTAATGGGACAAACTCATCCACTTAGGCCTGGTCTACACTACGGGGTTAGGTCGAATTTAGCCGTGTTAGGTCGATTTAAAAATTAATGCGTCCACACAACCACCCCCATTCCGTTGACCTAAAGGGCTCTTAACATCGACTTCTGTACTCCTCCCCGCCGAGGGGAGTAGCGCTAAAATCGACTTTGCTGGGTCGAATTTGGGGTAGTATGGACGCAAATCGATGGTATTGGCCTCCTGGAGCAATCCCAGAGTGCTCCATTGTGACGGCTCTGGACAGCACTTTGAACTCCGATGCACTAGCCCGATACACAGGAAAAGCCCCAGGAACTTTTGAATTTCATTTCCTGTTTGGTCAGCGTGGCGAACTCAGCAGCATAGGTGACCATGCAGTCCCCCCAGAATCGTAGAGCGTAGAATGTTTCTGTGCTCCCCCTATCATCTCCGTCCCTGAGGTTATCACAGATTAAAAGGCAAAAAAACCACACTCGCGATGACATGTTTTCCGAGCTCATGCAGTCCTCCCGCACTGATAGGGCACAGCTTAATGTATGGAGGCATTCAGTGGCAGAGGCCAGGAAAGAATTAAGTGAGAGCGAAGAGCGGAGGCAGGACACGATGCTGAGGCTAATGGGGGAGCAAATGGACATGATGAAGCGTCTGTTGGAGCTGCAGGAAAGCCAACAAGAGCACAGACCCCCCGCTGCATCCACTGTATAACTGCCTACCCTCCTCCCCATGATCCATAGCCTCCTCACCCAGACGCCCAAGAACACGGGAGTGGGGGAGGCTCCGGGCACCTAGCCACTCCACTCCAGAGGATGGCCCAAGCAACAGAAGGCTGTCATCCAAACAGTTTGATTTTTAGTGTGACTACAATAAGCAATGTGGCCTTGTCCTTCCCGCCTCCCCCCCCCCCCCCGGGCTCCTGTTCCGTTTTTTTTTTTTTTTTTTAATTAATAAAGAAAGAAAGCATGGTTTCAAAACAATAG
>NW_020682145.1:0-501 GCF_002925995.2 Terrapene triunguis
CTCAAGCTGCTTTGTTTTCATAATTGTGTCATATGTTCAGATCTTCACCACAGTGGTGAGAATCCCCTCTGAGCAGGGCCGGCATAAAGCCTTCTCCACCTGCCTCCCTCACCTCATTGTGGTCTCCTTGTTTATTTGCACTGGGATCTTTGCCTACTTGAAACCCACCTCCAGGTCCCCATCGGTTCTGAATCTCGTGGTGGCTGTCCTCTATTCTGTGTTGCCACCAATGATGAATCTGATCATCTACAGCATGAGAAACAAGGAGCTCAAAGGTGCACTGAGTAAACTGATAGGTTGGAGGTTATTCTCTAAGAATAAAATGTCCTTATTTCTCCTTCAGTAACAATTTCATTCTGTGTTTCTTTATATAATCAGCTGATGACATTATTGCCTGCATGAGAAAATACGGTGCAATCTGTTTATGCAGAATTGGGTATTTATACTAGTAAATCTCCAGACAAACATGACTCAAGAAAAAAGAAGTTATTATAGGTTTAC
>NW_020682145.1:601-2557 GCF_002925995.2 Terrapene triunguis
TTTGTTTCTTTGGAGGTGGGAAAGCCTGGGGAGATGGTGAGTGTTTGGTTAGACAGGATTTTCGATGTTTGTTCTCTCTTGGAAATGCCAATATGTCATCACTTTGATGGGGTTTTCTGAGTGAGCTGAAGGTTTGCTCCCCACAATGACAACCTCATTTAGTCATAATGATAGATTTCTATTTGATTGTGAATTATGTTAGCTACCTAGGTAATTAATGAATAATCTATGGAGATTATTGTGCAAATTATTGTGCTTCTTTTCCTGTTAATGATTGTCTATGTCCAAATCAGTGGGGGAGGTCTAGGTTGGATATTAGTTTTTTTTTTTTTTTTTTTTTTTTTTTTTTTTTTTTTTTTGCGTTACCTAGGGAGGTGGTGTAGTCTCCTTCCTTGGAAGTTTTTAAGGCCCGGCTTGACAAAGCCCTAGCTGGAATGATTTAGTTGGGAATTGGTCCTGCTTTGAGCAGAGGGTTGGACTAGATGACCTCCTGAGGTCCCTTCCAACCCTGATATTCTATGATTCTATGATTCTATGATTCTTATAAATACTCCTTATTAAACATTATTTAACAACAATTTTTATGGCTATATCTTACTCTATCTGTCATTTACAAACAGTTCATCCTAAAATACTTGATGTTTGAACTTTGAGCTGTTTTGACACAATACATTTTTAACATGCTCTCTTTCGTTTCAATGAACAAAGGGAAGTATCACACTCGGGATCCTTAAAAATCAAGGAGGCAATCCTCAGCTGGTTTAAATTATCATAGCTCCATTGAAGTCAATAGATCTCTGAGAATTTTCACCAGCTGAGGATCTGCTCCAAACACTCATGATTATGAATTTAAAACTCACTCCCTTTGAATACTGTGTACAAAGGCCCTGATTCCACAGCCACTTCAGCACAGTCTTTACTTTAATTGTATGAGTGGCCCCATTGAAGGTTTAAAGGTAAACTCATGCTTAAATCCCTGTTGGATATGGTTTAGGGTTATGCATAGGGCTTAAGGCTAACAACAAACTGATGTCAGACCCTGACACTGTCTCCATTTCTCTCCTTTCCCAGTCAAATAAAGCCTTACAATTGGTGCATTGGAATTACTCTCCCCTTCTTGGGTCTGAATTATTAACATAAAATAATTTTTTTATTTCAAAGCCAGAATCTCTGGGCCTTCTTCTCCAGACTTACCAGTCCTTTACGACTTCATCATGAACCTCTCCCTCCTGGAAATCCTGCTCACCAGCATGCTCATCACCAAGATGTTGACCAACATGGTGTGCAATTGGAAGACCAGTTTCTTCCCTAGCTTCCATGCAAGTGCCATTACATGCACTGACCAAAACCCCATCCCATTTGCCAAAATGTCACTGTTTCCATAAACGTTCCTGTTTGCATGGCTGGAATGTTCACACAGGGGCCATCAACTCAGCTGAATCACATTCCCTGAAAAAGCAAAGTTATTATTCATACAAAAAGATTTATCTGTATTCATTCAATTATTCCAGTGATACAGAGTAGGAGCTCACTCCAGCTTCTGGCAGAGGAAAATCACAGGGTAGCTCACAATTAGAGCTGGATGGAAAATTTCTGATGAAACAGAGTTTTGTCCAAAAATGCTGATTCATAGAACCCAAAATGATTCACAGAAACATCTCAGGTTTGATGAACTTTCAGGGAAGAAAGGTCAGATTGGCAATGGACTGCCTGCCTGCCAAGCTGAGCTGCTAAGGAGAAGGAACTTTGGAGACCCTGGTATGGGCTCCCAGAGGCCGTGGCTCTAGGGCAATCTCAGCATGCAGACAGCCCTGGCCCAGGAACACCAGGGCTTCCAGACTTCCAGGGCAGGTGGCTTCCCAAAATGGCCACTGAGTCACATAGTCTGGGCAACCAGCTGGCCTGGGAGCCTGGAATCAGCTGTTGAGTGAAACTCACATTCTGCTCCTATTAGCA
>NW_020682145.1:2657-7926 GCF_002925995.2 Terrapene triunguis
GAAATCCCATGTTTTGGCCAGCTCTGCTTTCAAGCTTTGTTTGTTGTAGTGTAGTGTGGAGCCCAAAACTGGACATAGTACTCAAGATGAGGTCTCACCAATGTTGAATAGAGGGGAATAATCACGTCCCTCGATCTGCTGGCAATGCCCCTACTTATACAGACCAAAATGCCATTAGCCTTCTTGGCAACAAGGGCACACTATTGACTCATATCCACCTTCTCGTCCACTGTAACCCCTTGGTCCTTTTCTGCAAAACTGCTGCCTAGCCATTCAGTCCCTAATCTGTAGCAGTGCATGGGGTTCGAATGAATGGCACATCCTTCCTCAGTCATTGCAACATGACTAAGGGACTGGGACTCAGTACACCTGAGTTCTGTTCCTCTGAGCAGCTGTGTGATCTCAGGCCAGTCATTTCCCCTCTCTGTACAATCTGGAAAATGTGGCTGATGATACCGACCCTGCTTGGTATATCACTTTGAGATCAACAGCTAAATTTTATTGTTGTCTGCATGTACATGGTGACCAGACACAGACCACAGAAGAATACTTGAAGAGTAAAGTTGGGTGAGAAATGGGTTTCCTGTCCTGCAAGACTTGTCAACATTTTGAGAGAGACAAGGTAGGTGAGGTAACATCATTTATTGGAGCAACTTCTGCTGGTGGAAGGCGTAAGCTTTCACACTTCTCAGAGCTCTTCCTTGAGTCTTGGAGAAGAGAACCAGAGTGTTCAAGATAAATACAAGAGGGCACATATTGTTATACTAAGAAGATCACACATGTTGTAGGAGATCACTTAAAATGAAGTGGATAATTAACATGAAGTAGGTGATTAACACTCTGCAGAGTAGGCATCATGGACGCAGACTCCAAAGGAGCTACAGCCAATTTACACATGCTCGGCAACTAATATGAATTACAGGTTTTTAAAATGTCATGCAGCATTGCATCTGCAGCCCAATGAGCCTTTTAGTTTAGTGCTGTCTGCAGTAAGAGGAAAAACAATGTAAATGTTGAGAAAGAAAGAAAGAAAGAAAGAAAGAAAGAAAGAAAGAAAGAAAGAAAGAAAGAAAGAAAGACTGATTCTGGGCCGTTCATCCCAACAGAAGTTGAAGATCAGATACAGAAAATCTTAGCAACACTGAATTCCTCCAAAGTTCTATCCTGAGTAGAAATGAATCTCTCCATCACCATTAAAAGTTTGACTTGTAATTAATCCCAAGGGGCAAAGACCTAAGAAAGTGCAGACAGGTTAGGAACTTTGGAATCAGCTTCACATCACTTTCACATGCAAAGAATATAGATTTGAAACTCTGTGGTGGGCCGATCCCCAGCTGGTGTAAACCAGCATATCTCCATTCAAATCACAGGACCAGATTCCCAGTTGGAGTAAATCATCCTAACTACTGTGAAGTCAATGGAACTGTATCAATTTCCACTGGCTTTGTACCTGGCCCTTAGTTTTTAGTCTCTGCCTCAGGGTACCTCCTAGTAACCTGCTTCAAGCAATTGGGTCAGCCTGAGCAGCAGGTACCTCTGGTGGCTGCATCCCAGGAGATGCTGGAACAATGCAAGAGAAAAAAATGTCTCTGTTATCCCAGAGTTAATTATGTGGGGTTAATGAAGGAACAGGCTATTCTAGGCCAACTGAGGCTCTGGTGCCACTGGGCTCTTAGCTATTGCAAGTTAAATGTCTGTGCTATATACTTTATTTCTGCAAACACCTTGGGGTACCCTTTCAGACTCTGCCCTGCCTTGTTTTTAGCCAAGGGTTCTTCCAGGGATGCTGTCATCATGAGAGATCCAGGGTGGATGCTTTTTCACCTCTGTGGTGTTAGGATCAGCTAGGGAAGGTTGTCAGGTTGGTTTGTTCCTGTGGTGAGATCACAGCTGGGCTCACAGCCCTGGAGACCTGATTCAGCTGTTTAACCCCTGAGCAGGGACATCCTGGGCTGTGACCATGTCTGAAGCCTGCACAAGCTGGGATCAGCTCTAGAGTTGGGAGAGTCTTTCAGTCCCTGATCCCATTTAGTCTATCGCCTCTGAGCCAAGCCTGTCCTAGGAGGAGAGCAGGAAGATCCCACCTGTGGAGTAGATCCCGGTATGCTAGGAACTTCAGAGAGAGCCAGCAGTTCAGGACATACAGCAAGGGGACAGCAAATAACTGGATAACACAGTGACGGGTGCTAGATAGATAGATAGATAGATAGATAGATAGATAGATAGATAGATAGATAATGTCCAAACAATTCTGATGCCTGAGAATCGACTGCATCACAAGCTGAGACAAACTTCCACAAAGACCAGCACAGTAAGTTTGGTATTTCAATTACATATTTTGGGCTATTAATATTTAAGAACATAAATGTGAAATTACAATCTGAACTGTTTTGGGGCTGGTCTACTGTGCTAAATTGATCCGAGATACACTACTTACGTTACGTAAACAACGTAACTGACTTCGACATAGCTTAGATCCACTTAGCACGGTGTCCACACTATGCTATGTAAAAGGGAGACACTCTCCCCTCGACATATCTTCCACCTCTCATTGAGATGGATTAACGACATCGATGGGAAAGCACTCTCCCATTGATGTAGTGTGTCTTCACCAGACCAGGTAAATCGATGCTTCTGCATCACTTAAGAACTCTGATAAATCTTACTGGGTGCCTGTGTCCATCTTTAGGTGCCTAAATCCTTTTGTAATCCTGGTCCACAGAAATTACAGAAGCTGAGGGAGATCCTAGGGCCTGTGCCATGCAGATATCAGACTAGAGGATTATATTTATATTTTGGCTTGAAAATCCATGACTGCATGACTTTTTGCCTCTGGGCCTCTGCTTCTGAGCTGTTGAGGCCCCAGGGAGTGAGTCCCTGCAAGCCCTTAGAAAATAGACATGGATAGACAGCCTTCTACAGCATCAGCCCTCTAGTGTCAGGGAAGCTCAAAGTCAGCTTATCTACAGAGAGCAACAGGTTTCCATCTAGTTCTGTCAGTTCATTCTCAGAGTGAGGGTTGAAAGGGCTCTTACATAGCTGTGTCTTTGGCTTCTAGATACTACAGCGGTAGGGAAATGGAGATAGAGAAATAATGACCAAAGAATCCTGGTGCTGGAAGATTGAATATATCACAAGTTGGGGAAAAATCCACAGTGACTAGCACAGTAAATTCACTATTTCAATTAAATATAGTCATGGATTAATATACAGAGCAAATGTAAGACCCTAAACATAAATGATCATTTGGACCCTTTAAGGCTTTTGCTGTCAATTAAGTCAGAGAGCTAGAGCCAGTCAGAGAAAAAATCGGTGCAAAACTTTGACTTTGCATCAGATACCCAAAATCAGAAAAAAATCAGGATTTGGCAATCAAACATGTATTTGTTTTTAGCAAAATACTAGTGTTAAGTGAAAATGTTATGTTGCCAACAAAAGAAAATTGAGGTTTTCAGTTAAAAAAAAACATTTCAAGTATAGCAGAAATTTTACCTGGACATTTTTTTTAGTTTGAAATCCCATTTTAGAAACAAAAATGGGCAGAAAATCTCTGACTGCCCCTAATTGGAAATTGAGCTTTAAATAAAGTTGGGAAACATTATTTTTATATTTAATAATACAGCCATTTCAAACCTGTTTGTTCTATTGCAACCGTGTTTATTTCTGTTTCAAAGGAATAGTTATGGAAAGGTAAAAAAACAGGATAGCAGCAAAGCCTGCAGATTGTGTTTTGTACACACTGGCACCTGTAAACACAGAGTCAGTGTTGCACCAGCCACCTGAAGCCTGGCTATTTCAATCCTGCCCAAACAGAATCAAAATCTCCTGCTCTAGCCCCGTATCCTCTGTCCCACACTGCTGCCAGCAGAACACCAATGCTGTAAACAGGTGCACAAACAAACATATAGTAAAACACAGCCCCTCTCTAACCGAGATCACAGTCCTAGTAGACAAGGCAGAGAAAGTGGGGGAGAGGAAACAGAGGCACAGAAAGGGGAAGCGACTTGCTCAAGGTCACCCAGTAGGTCAGTGGCAGAGACAAGAACATAACCCAGGTCTCCTCATTGCCACTGACCTGTACAGCGCAGGCATGAAGGTAGAGAAGGAAACGATAAACAATAGCAGTAACAGAGGGATGCTCCTAGCCCATCATTACACAGAGACGCAAGTGCAGCAGGTATCAGGGGCCATGAATCAATCTGCAATCAGGTAGCAGGCCGTCTCTGCACAGAACTCAGTGTTGAATCATCACAGACGAGCTGGCGCTCGGGGCACTGGATATGTCCTTTTTGTGTTTCCCTGGAAAGAGGGGATCAGGCTGTGCCGCTGGTTTAGAAGTTTAGTTACCTGTCCAAGTTGTTAGCCTGCTGTTTGTCCTAAGAAGAAATGAGTGGAAGGGACCTGGGTCACCGAGTCCAATCCCCTGCTCTCACTGGCAACCCAATCATATAATCCCCACCCTAAACTGACACAGCTCCATGTTAACACCAGTTAGGTTGTTTGTCAATGGCTCCTATTGGGAGGCTGCTCTATATCGTCCCTCCTCTGATGGGGACAAACTTTCTTCTCATTTCCAAGCTAAATTTACTCCTGGACAATTTATCCCCATTCCTTCTTGTGCCGACATTCTTCTTTAGCATCAATAGCTCTTCTTCCTCTCTGGTGTTTAGCCCCTCGATGTGTTTATAGAGAGTGATCATATCCCCTCTCAGCTGGCATTTTGCAAAGTTAATTAGCCAAACTCTTTTAGGCTACATCCACTCAGCAAGCTAGGACTGTGATTCACCAGCTTGCATACATGTACTCATGTGCTAGCTTCATGAGCATAAATAGCAGTATACCTGCACTAGCCATGCTGAATTCAAACCCACCTGAACCCTGGGGCTATGTATTCAGCACAGTTTCCCCTTCCGCTATGGCTATACTAAGTTTTAGACTTGTGCTAGCCATCCTCGAGCTATTGCAAGTAGTGTATGTGATCTGGGAATCACTCCCCTGGCTCGTAGTGTAGATGTAGCCTTACTCTTCTTTCCTAAACTAGCTCTCCATTGTTGCAATAGGGTGACCATTATTCCTAAGATTGTTGGGTTTGGGTTGTAACTTGTTTCATATTTACATTGCATTTTATCAAGCCTCATCTTGGACCAGATTCTCAGATTGAGGAAACGGACGCCATCCATTAACTGTAAGGGAACTGTGGCAATTTACAGTGGTGTTACAACGCTCCTCACTAGTGCTGTGATTGTCAGAGGTGAGGAGATGGAAGGAC
>NW_020682146.1:0-10836 GCF_002925995.2 Terrapene triunguis
ATGTTTTTAAATTAGAAAGCTGATACGGAAGATATTGCACTATGCTTATCAGTCTGGAAAAATATGCCTGTGATTATCTCATCTGGCCACAGCATGGTGCTGCTGTTCATAAAAATTGCCCTGAGTAAAAATTCATCCAACAATTACATGACCTTTGGAGATGGACGGTTGTTCATGACAGTTCTGGGTAGTTCTTGAGAGCTCTCATGTGATTGATAGTTACTATTTCCTGCGTTTTAGACTGCAAGTCTGATCTCAGTTGTGTGTTAGGGCTTGTGATAAAGCATAAGAATGGAGACAAGGGCCCTGGCTAATGTCACATAATAGTATTTTAGGTGAGATTATTAACAAACTAAACAATTGATCTATGCTGTGGATGTGATTTTGGAATAATTATTGATAATAAGCAGGGTCAATTCAATTCCCTCTTCACTACTAGAGGGCATTCATTTTGCTATTGCAGTTCAGTATCAGCCTAGTTACGCCACAAAGGAATATTGTGGGTCCAATGTTGCACTACAGTACAGCTGTGCACACACACACACACACACACACACTGGAATTCCTCCCTGAGGAATTAGGGCCCCAATTCAGCAAGGCATTTAAGCACATGCCTAACTGTAAATACATGAGTAGTCTCATTGAAGTCAGCAGCATTACTCACTTGGTTACAGTCGGGCACGTGGTTAAGTAAATTGCTGAAGGTGCCCTAAGAAGGAAAGCAACATTTTCCTTCACCTTCCTTGAGATGATGATAAGTCAGCTTTCAAGCACATATTGTTTCCGAACTCTCATTTGAAAGATCAGGTAATCCAAATACTTTGATGAGTTTTTTCTTACTTTGACAAAACCAAGACATGAGGACATGCAGTAAACTGTTGCACTGGATCAGAAAAATGGAAGTTCAATTAAAAAATAGTTTATGGGAAGCAGAAAATAGATAGTCTATTTTTTTCAGCTAGGAAAGTCAAGTTATGTATTTGTGGGCATTTCTATAGTGGTCATTGTGACGGGTTGGATCACAGAAACCCCCTTGGGAGCTGCCACCTGACGTACCAAGACTACCCCTGCTTCTGTTTTCCCTGCCAGCTCAGGACTCCAGCACCCTGTCTTGCTGAGCCAGACACTCCCATCTGCTCCAACACAGACCCAGGGTCTGAATCACTTGCCCCAAAGCTGCAAGTTTACCTGAAAACAGCTCACAGTAGTGTGCTTGTCTTTAGCACTCAGATGCCCAACCCCCAATGGGGTCTAAACCCAAAGAAATCCGTTTTACCCTGCATAAAGCTTATGCAGGGCAAACTCAAATTGTTCGCCCTCTATAACACTGATAGAGAGATATGCACAGCTGTTTGCTCCCCCAAGTATTAATACATTCTCTGAGTTAATTACTAAGTAGAAAGTGATTTTATTAAATACAGAAAGTAGGATTTAAGTGTCCAAGTAGTAACAGTCAGAACAAAGTAAGTCACCAAGCAAAATAAAATAAAATGCGCAAATCTATGTCTAATCAAACTGAATACAGATAATCTGACCCTCAGAGATGCTTCAGTAAGTTTTTTCTTAGGCTGGACACCTTCCAGGCCTGGGCACAATTCTTTCCCCTGTTACAGCTCGTGTTCCAGCTCAGGTGATAGCTAGGGGATTCTTCATGATGGCTCCTCTCTCCTCTTTGTTCTGTTCCACCCCTTTATATATCTTTTGCATAAGGCGGGAACCCTTTGTCCCTCTGGGTTTCCACCCCCCCTCACTGGAAAAGCACCAGGTTAAAGATGGATTCCAGTTCAGGTGACATGATCACATGTCACTGCAAGACATCATTGCCCACTTGCCAGCACGCACATACACAGCAAGACTCACAGATAAACACAGCCATCTGCGGATAATGGTCCTTGTTAATGGGAGTCATCAAGATTCCAAACCATCATTAATGGCCCACACTTTACATAATTACAATAGGCCCTCAGAGTTATATTTCATATTTCTAGTTTTAGATACAAGAGTGGTACATTTATACAAATCGGATGATCACACTCAGTAGATTATAAGCTTTGTAATGATACCTTACAAGAGACCTTTTGCATGAAGAATATCCCAGTTACGTTATATTCACTTATTACCATATTTTTCTAAAACTATCCCAGTTACATTATATTCACTTATTATCATGTTTTTATAAAACCATATAGACTGCACAACGTCACAGTCATCACTCTGGCAGATGAATGTATGAGATATGCCGGGCGCTCTAGTATAAATCTAAAATGAGCAGATGCCAGGAGAGGAAAAATTGATTTGACTCAAATATTCAGATTCAGAGCAGCTTTGTGCTAAGTTGCTTATTGCTAGACAGGCTTTTCTGATGTGAAAGAAGACCAGCTGATCACACAGTCCTATTTCTTTGATACCTTTTCAATATTCATTGTTACTATTATTTGTGTTGTGGGAGAGCCTGGGGATCCCAATGAGAGATGGTGTTAAGCGCTGCACCAAGAGAAAACAAAAAGGCAGTCCCTGCCCTGAGGAGCTTACAGTCTGAGTAACTAATCTAATCAATAACCTTTTCAGTGTAACAACTGTGCCATACCGCAGGCTGGGAGAAAGAGCAATGATGTCTATAAATCAGGGCTGGCACCTTAAAGTTTCCTGTTGGTTTCTCAGGCCGTTGACACACTGCAGCAGACAATTCTGCCAAGTGCCTTCTTTGCTGGGAACAGCTAATAGCATTTAGTTAATTTTAACAATTATTTCCTGAAGCCATTGGGTCTGCTCCTGCTTCCTTTGAAGTCAGTGGCAAATCTCTCTTTAGTCTAAATTCTCTCCTGCACTAGGCTACATGTGGCACAGGATAGGGAGGGGGAGACATCTAGGAACAAGCTACACCTCCCTGACATTCATGGTGCACGGCATCACTCCTGTCCCATCTTCGTGTCAGAGCAGCTTAGGAGAGGCTGTTCTAATTTACGCCAAGTGGCTATGCTCTCTTTGGGGTCACATGCCAGATGAGAATTGGTGTGGCAGTGGTGCACTCTGCCCTGTCACCTCCAAGGTCCAAGGGCTTTTAAAAAAATCTTTCAGTTCCCAAAATGATATTGGTTCTTTAAGGCCATAAAGATATGAGGGGGGGAGAACAGCTATAAATAAATCTAACTATATGCACCCATTGCATAAGTATCAGGAATATAGTTTTATAGCCGTAACTGATATGTGAAATCCACCTCAGGCAGCTTGGCACAAAATTTAATTTCTGCAGTTAAGCACAAGACAGGGAAGGTGAAATAAACTACAGTGAAAGCGGTGTTATCTGGCACTTTACCAACCGGTAACCTCTAGAAACCAGCATTTCTGATACCCATTAAAAGTCCAGTTGGCGTGGGGCTGGCAGGCTCCCTACCTGGCTCCATGTGGCTCCCCGGAAGTGGCGACATGTCCCTGCTGCTCCTAGGTGAAGGAATGGCCATAGGACTCCGTGCACTGCCCCCACCCCATCCTGAGCACTGGCTCTGCAGCTCCCATTGGCCTGGAACTGTGGGGGAGGGAGGGAGGAAGGGGGAGGTGCTGATCTCCAGGACCCGCCAGCAGGCGGGAGGCACTGGGAGGGGAGCTAATAGAGGGGCTGCTGGTGGATGCTCAGCCCCAGAGCACCCCCGGAGTCGGTGCCTATGTAACACTTAGTTAACCGGAATTTTTGACTTATTGGCACCCCCCATTCTCCCAACATGCCGGATAAAAAACCTTTGACTGTATATGGCTTTACATTGCTTCAGTGGGTTTGGCAGTCTGGGCCTTATAAGACTTTGCGTCTCCTGAAAATAATGTGTAGATATAGATCATGCATCATCCTATTTGTTTTGTTTTATCCATCCATACATGAACTTTTATCATGCCCATCACGATGGTATCTGAGTGTCCTTTGGGACGAGCTTAGACTATATGG
Organism: Terrapene triunguis; assembly: GCF_002925995.2. Taxonomy (NCBI): domain Eukaryota; kingdom Metazoa; phylum Chordata; order Testudines; family Emydidae; genus Terrapene; species Terrapene triunguis. Next base: position 3,938 of record NW_020682146.1, read on the forward strand.
GGAGAGGAGGTATGGTATAAGATTCTGTACTGTCTTTATAGAGCACGACTCCAAAAGACTTTTCAGAACTTTCAAAGCCACATGGCCAGCCTCCTGCCCTCAATTAATGTGCCTACATGGAGGAGTGGAGTGGCACTGGTTTCATTGTAGTCCCAAAACCATCCTCCTGGCATAGATCAGGATGACTCTGGGCAAGCTGCGCGGAATGCATGGTAGAATGTATCTTGTGCTGCTCCAAAATAGAGCAATAGGCACCATGTTCTAAAATTCAGAGATGCGAAGCCAAAAGGGACCATTGTGATCATCTAGTCTGACCTATAAAACACAGGTCATAGAACTTCCCCAAAATAATCCCTACAGCAGATCTTTTTTTAAAAAAAAAACCCATCCAATCTTGATTTAAAAATTGCCAGTGATGAGGAATCCACCACAACCTTAGTAAATTGTTCCAATGGTTAATTACTCTCAGCATTAAAAATGTATCCCGTAGTTCCCATCTAAACATGTCTAACTTCAATTTCCAGCTATTGGATCATGTTATGTCTTTCTCGACTAGATTGAAGAGCCCATTTTTAAATATTTATTCCCCATGTAGGTACTTACAGACTGTAATCAGGTCACCCCTTAACCTTCTCTTTGTTAAGGTAGCTAGAGCTCCCTGAGTCTATTATTATAAGGCAGGTTTTCTAATCCTTTAATCATTCTTGTGGCTCTTCTCTGAACCCTCTCCAGTTCAATGACAACCCTCTTGAACGGTGGGCACCAAAACTAGACACAGTGGTTGCATCAGTGTCAGATACAAAGGTAAAATAACCTCTCTAGTCCTACATGAGATTTCCAAAATATGTCCCCCCTACTGAAGCAAACACACTGTAGAGCTGGGGTCCAGGACACAGCACTTAACCAGACAAGCACAGCTTCTCAAGGATATTGAGCACTGTTGGGCATGATGTCCAGACTTCCCATGAGTATCCTATCTTTCTACTTCTGCCCCCAGCACCCCTGTAGAACACAGGGCAGATTTGGATTCTCTGGCCCTGTTCTGTTCCCTTTGCATGACTTGGGTGGGACAAAGAGAGCAGAAACTGGCCACAAAATCCTAGTGACTAAACACATATTTTCATACCTAGGCATATATAGGCCAAGATCCTAGTTTAAAAACACCTTAAGGCAGTGCAATATAAACCCCTCCCATCCCTAGCCATCTGGGAAACTTACAGAATGACAAACTTTCTAACTCTCATAGCTTTCCTTGAAGCCTGTCTCCAGGATCATCAACCAGAAAAACATACACTGATGAGGACTAACTTGTAGTCAAAACATCTTTTCAGCTAATCACCTAGGGCTGTGTGAATAGAATGAGCTTTTGACTTAGAGAAAAAAATTATTTCATGATCACTTGTTGAGACATTCCACCATCAAATGTTCCCTGACACTCTGTTTCCAGGATCACAGTGGGAAATCATGCTGGCATCAAATGACAGCATTCTGTAAGAGTATTCATCCTCTCTGTTTTTTACAGACTTTTCTGAATGGTATGTTGTTAAGTGTAAACTTACTTAACTAGTCTGGCTTAAGGGGCTCAGCAAACACTACCATCTTTTAGTCATTCATCTGATGAGAAAGCAAAACTATTAGACCCAGTCTGTATTTTAGCTTTCTGTCTTTTCCCTACAATTAAAGCAATGTGTCAAGCATGTTATAGAATTATGTATTCTCTTTTTTGTAGGAATATTAAGTGGTTTGAGGTTTTTTTTCATTTCCTGAAAGGTCAAGAGACTGAAACACAATATTCTAAATCTGCATTAGTCTGAATCTTGCTCTGTAAAACTAAGAGCAGCATCTTGTAAATTCCAACCTAATTTGGAAGTCAATGAGCACAAAATTGGGCCCATATTCTCAGCACAGAGAACTCAGTGGGCGCCTTGTTCTGTGCTTTGCTTAGTTTGCTAGTTTTATGCCTTCTCCTGCTCTCCTGACTGATAACTATGCCAACTGATAGTGAATTGTCTGTTTATTCAATAATATCAACTCATTATGGACTAAGTGGATTGATCTAACCAGAAGCATTCACAGCAGTACCTAGCCCTGGTTTGGAGGGGAAGGGTATTGTTAGGAGAAATACAAGTATATCCTCCAATTCACTGACGTCTTCTCACTAGATGATACACAATCAACTAGATATACAGCAGTTCAGCCCTCTATGTCACATCAGCATCTGAAAGTGGAGATCCTCATGCCATTACAATTGGGGCCAACATCTGGATCCAAAATTGTGATGGTGTTAGGCTCTGGGATTTTGGATAACTGTACCCAGTATAAATATTAGGGCCTTGATCCTGCAAAGGGATCGGTGCACACTGAATACGCAACCATTATGTATACACATGTATGTATACACACAATATATAGTTGCTACCAAGGTGCAAAATTCTGTTGTAGTTCATCTTTTCAGACATAAAATGACATGTACAGAAGGTTTTAATAATGTTTGTTACATTTTGTGGGGGTTGTGAATAATTATATATGTTAGCTATCAAATGCTATTTACTCACATTATTAAAATTCTTTTATGAAATTCAATTATATATATAATATATATGTAGGTGTGTGTAAATATATATATGTGTGCACCAAACATAATTATGTTAAATTAAACATTATTAAACTGTATTATAATTTCTTGTTGCCTATATTTAGTTTTAACTAAATTGGCAGCAGTTATAATAATGAAGAATTTCTATTAACTTAAATGTAATCACTAGTTCCTTCTTCCCATTTCTCTGTAACTTAGTTAGGACCTATATTATATGACATGGATAATAGCAATGTGCTCTTCTGTGTTAAGATAAACATGATGTGGCAGATACAATTATTTCAAATTTCCTAAAGCACTGTCACCTTAGTGGCAAGGTTACAATGTACTGTAGGGGTGGATTGGTAGAGGCATTTAAATAAATGTTTTAACTTAGATTTAATCACTAATTTCAGGGAGGGTGTTTGATTTTATTTTCAAATAATATATTTCATATGGTTTTTTATGCTGTTATGTTTTCTGAGGTTTTCATCCTTTTGCATCTAAGTGATTCTTTCCAATACATGATGATGACACCCTAAAATATGGAGGGTAATAAATAGTAATAATGTTATGTATATCAGTGATGCTCATACAGGACCCAGGCTCCATAAGAGCAAGGCCACAGGAAGACCTTGCTCTGTGACCTTGACAAAGTAATTTGACTGCTTTGGCCTCAGTTTCCCTATCTATAAATTGAAGATAATATTATTTACTATACCTACCACATAGGGAGGCTTAACTAGACCCTGTCTCAGCAAAGCATTTATGCATATTTTATATATATATAAAATATGAATAAATTACACATATATATACACACCAAGCTACCCTCCTTCTAGTACATCATTACCACAGTATATAGTCACACAATAGCATCATATAAAGACATAATTTACAGCAGTACATCATATGTTAAATGACATTGTATGACAACAACAAAATATACAGCAGTGCCCTTTTCACTGTACCTGAACACAGCAGGGTTAAATGTTAGTTAGAAGTAGCATCGCACGTGAACTTTTCATAGTATTACTTTTCCATCCAGTACAGACTCAGCATGGGACAATGTACTTACATAGAGGAAAATAACCAAATACAGGACTACAACTAAGGCTTTGTCTACACTGGAACTTTGTCGGCAAAACTTTTGTCGTTCAGGGGTGTTAAAAAAACATACACCCCTAAATGACAAAAGTTTTACAGATGAAAAGCACTGATGTGAACAGCGCTTTGTCAGCAGGAGCGCTCTCCTGCTGACAAAGCGGCAGTTGTTAGGGGTGGAAGTTTTTGTCAGCGGGAGAGCTCTCTCCCGCTGACAAACAGCAACTACACTGTGCGCCTTTTCGCGGCACGGCTGTAGTGGCACAGCTGTGTCGCTAAAAGGTGGGTAGTGTATACAAAGCCTAAATGTAGTGAAACAAGAAGCTGGGCTCCTGCCCCATGGCAGAGATGTGAACTAGGAACTAGTGACTGCCATAATTATTTTGCTCATTCTGACTGAAATATCTGATTTAAACCCCTTCAAGTTTATTGTGAGTTGCAGGTTGGGCTATACATTATTGGAAAGGCAATTTTCCCTAGGCCTTCTGTTTGACTTCTAAGGCACATGGCATTAATGATCTCCATGAAGGTAAATATACATGCAAACAATGCTAAGGTGTTTGGATAAATTTGCTAGGATATTATTAATTTTAAAGGATAAATTAAAACAGTAGGAGCAGACTCAATTGATTTATACAAGATATATTTATTTTGAATATCCTGTGTTTACTTCTTTACTAGTTAAGCATTAATGTAAAACATGTTTTTAACTGCACACAGTATAAGGAATTTTGAGTCAAAAACAACTTGCAGATGAATTTTTCCTTCAGTTAGGAGCTGGATGGAATTCACACCTTGAGGTTTACTTTGAGTTTTGGTTTACAAACACTCAAAAGCCTATCACAACCACCGTGCTTTCAGGCACTGACAAATCCCCACAACAAACTAAGAAGGGTCAAGAGTGCAGCCAAAATATGAGCCAGACTAGTAGAGCTGACAACTGACACAATGACACATGAGGGAAAAACAGATAAGATAAGGTGCAAGATACTAGGGCTCTCATTCCTGTGGGTGGATGACAAAGATGACATACTATTCATTCCAGGGCTAAGCCAAGCATTGTACTGGGAATTCAGAACACCTATATCTGTAGGGCAAGCCTGACCCAAATCCCATTGACTTCAACTGAAGCTGCATCTAGTGGGCCTGGTTTACTCTGGTCTTTCAAACTGTATTGTGCTTGTTGTTGTTTTTAATCTTGATTTACAGAACTGCAAGCTGCATATGCATAGACAGATCACTTGACACAACACCAAAATTCAGCTCTCTCTGATGGACCATCATTTTTAGCAGTGCTAGTAATACTGAGCAAGAGTTTAAGAACAGAAAGTAAAGACTACTACCTCATCCAATAAAGTCAGGGGAGAATTTTGATACACAGAATATACTGGTCAGAATACTGAAGTACCAACCCTACTTTGGAGTAAAAGTGGCAAGAAGTGTTCAGGACCTCCATTTGCCATCTCATCTCAGGGGCATAGGTTCCAGCATTACAGTGCCTGCTCTGGGGCCTGGGTTCAGTTCTGGTTATCCATGAAAAATCTCAGCAAATGGATTAGCTGCAGCCCCTCAGTTACTGAGGTGTGAATTTGAAAAGTAAAGGAGAAAATAGGACCAAATAAAATAAAGAGGAATAATGAATGGAATAATATTTCATCACCCAAATCATCATTCTTAGATGAAAGGACTGGGAAGGACTTCCAAGACAGAGGTGTCTTCCACATATATGAATGCTAAATATAAATGATTAGAAAACCATTTGTAACTTCCACGTGCTTCCTTAGTGATCTTTAGTCTTTTTTTAATGTTAAACTTTTGCATTATATTCAAGATTTTATACGTTGGGACACCTTGCTAGGATAAAAACTACAAACTATTTTAAAGTTTGATCAATTACTTTGGAAGGAAACTCATAAAACCAGATAAGTAGGTGTCCCCCAGAACCACAAATAGCTTAGATTCCAAGCTATGTTGGCTACAGTCCACGTCTGTGATTTCCAAATTCTGGGCAGCCAGGGATGGGTCCAGTGCCTGTTGTAAGTTAGAAGAGCCCAGAGACTGTTCTACCTTACACCAGGCTGCCCATGGACCCAAGGGACTACACTGGCATGCAAAAACAGCTAGAGCACCACCAAGTGGACTCAGCTACATCTCTTTTTTCCTAGCCTTGGGGCCAAGAGGAGTATTTACAGAGTTGCTACCCTGCTCTTCTCTGGGCTTCCCCTTACACAAGAGAATATCTTATATTGTCAGGTAAGCAATCTCTATGGCTGCTTTGTGCTACCAAAGGGGTGTAATGCAGCTGAAGAGATGCCAGAACCTGTCTGGAAAGAGACATGCAAGAGAATCAGATTTTCAGAGCTGAAGGTTAAAATAAGCGTGCTGTGTATTTGAGTTCAGAATTGATACCACAGAAATTGCTCTACAAAATTTGAAAATTACAATGGAGATGCAATAATTTTGCTGGCTAGCCATATTGGTAAGTTCAGTTTTATGTATTCACTGACAGAGAAAAATCTATTAGGTTTGCCCATATGCAATTTTAATAATGTCTTAGGTCAGAATGTAGCAAATCTGATAAGATGTTCCCTTGGATAGTTAAGAGATTAAAGGGCTGACTATCCTTTAATATTCTCCACTCCAACTTCCTCTCCCTCCCAGAAATGCACACCCAGAAACACAATCCTGTGCCACATCATTTAATTAAAGCTGGATTTTATCAGTTTTCTCAACCACATTACTGAAGAGCTCGGCTTCATTTTCAAAGATAACATCAAACAGCTTAGGGTTTAAAATGTTGGTTCTAAAATAATTCATCAAAAGGAAAATCGCTGTCTAAAACATATTTTCAAACAAATGAAAAAAAGGGCAAACACAAAATGAAATGACAAGGGCTGGAAAATTTCAACACAAAGAAGACTAGAAATTCCATTTTAGGGCATTGGTTAACAGTGTAGCACTGAAGCTATTGACATTCCATGGTTTAAATCAGGGGTCGGCAACGTTTGGCACGCGGCTCGCCAGGGTAAGCACCCTAGCGGGCCGGGCCAGTTTATTTACCTGCTGACGCGGCAGGTTCCGCCAATCGCGGCCCCCACTGGCCGCGGTTCGCCGTCCCGGGCCAATGGGGGTGGCGGGAAGCCGCGGTCAGCACATCCCTCAGCCCGCACCATTTCCCGCCGCCCCCATTGGCCCGGGACGGCGAACCACGGTGAGTGGG
>NW_020682147.1:0-217 GCF_002925995.2 Terrapene triunguis
GAGCTCGGGCAGAGCAGGGCCCCGGGAGGGGAGGGGCTCCCGTGTGATGGGCTGTTCCACCCCCCAGGTACATCCTGCTGCTCCTCATCCTCTTCTTCATCCCCGGCACGGTGATGGCCGTAGCCTACGGACTCATCTCCCGCGAGCTCTACCGCGGCATCCGCTTCGAGATGGACGTGAAGAGAGAAGCCACAGGTGAGTGAGCGCCTGAGACGCC
>NW_020682147.1:317-1649 GCF_002925995.2 Terrapene triunguis
CTACCCCTGGTGTCCCCCCTCCACACACCCTGTCACGGAGTCCCCAGGCGATGCTCTGGAACTGCTCCCCACAAAGCCAGTCAGGACTTTGGGGAGCCTCGTCTCCCTTGGAGCAGACTGTCTTCAGGGCAAGAAGCTCACACGGCTTCACCTCCTGGGTCTGACCTTGGAGCATTCAGCATATGCCCCTCCGTGCACGTCTCACAGCGAGTCCGCCCAGGCGGGGTCCTGGGGAAGCCAAAGGGTTCTGCCCCCCCACTTCGCAGTCAGACGTGACTCTCAGCCAGCCTGGGTCTCAGGTTATGCAGCTGCAAACAGCTGGGCAGCCTCACCTGCCCCAAGGGCCTCAGCAAAATCACACCCCCAATTCCCATTGGTGCGGCACACAGGGAAACTGAGGCACGCACAGTATTGGTATAGGACAGCAAGACTCACATGCACCATAACAAGATGAATAAAACCCCAGTTCGTCACACTGTCCACCCCCAGGGTCCCTCATTCACACCCGCCAACCCCCCCATCCACCCCGGGGGCCCCCGGTGCTCCCCAGGCCCCCCACTACGGCCCCTTGCACTCCTCTCGGGCCTGTCGCAGACACGGGCCGACCCCGGCTCTGCTCTCTCCCCAGGTCTCCAGCACGGCGGCACCGAGCCCCTGGCGCCGGGGGTGGAGGACGACGGCTGCTACATGCAGCTGGCCAGGCCGGGGGGGGCGCTGGAGCTGAGCTTGCTGGGCCGGGCGGGCGCAGGGCAGCAGGACCGCGCCCGCGTCAACGGCTCGCAGGCCACGCTGCTGGCCAAGAAGCGGGTGATCCGCATGCTGGTCGTCATCGTGGTGATGTTCTTCGTCTGCTGGCTGCCCATCTTCTCCGCCAACACCTGGCGCGCCTTCGCCCCGGTCGCGGCCCATCGGGTGCTGTCGGGCGCCCCCATCTCCTTCATCCACCTGCTGTCCTACACCTCGGCCTGCGCCAACCCGCTCATCTACTGCTTCATGAACCGGCGCTTCCGCTCCGCCTTCGCCGCCACCTTCGCCCGCTGCCGGCCCCGGCGCCCCCGGCGCCCCCCGCCCGACGACGACATGCCTACCACCGGCGCCTCCCTCTCCAAGATCAGCTACACCACCGTCAGCAGCCCGCCTGGGGCCCTCCGGCACCTCCTTGTCAGCAGCCTGGCGCCCCCCTAGCGCCCCCTGTCACCAGCCTGGGACCCCCCCCCCGTCACCAGCCTGGGACCCCCCTAGCACCCCCTCGTCACCAGCCTGGGGCCACTTGAAGTCCCCTCTGCCCAACCATCCGCCCCCGCCCCCCCCAGGGCTGCGCTGCCCCCTGGA
>NW_020682148.1:0-3652 GCF_002925995.2 Terrapene triunguis
AGGCCTGTCTCTCTCTCTCTCTCTCTCTCTCTCACACACACAGGCCTTTCTCTCTCTCTCTCTCTCACACACACACACAGAGCCAGGCCTGTCTGACTCACACACACACACAGAGCCAGAGACAGGCCTGTCTGACACACACACACACACACACACACACAGGCCTGTCTGACACACATACACGCGCACACACACACACAGAAAGAAAGCCAGGCCTGTCTCTCTCTCTCTCTCTCACACACACACACACACAGAGCCAGGCCTGTCTCTCTCTCCCCCGCCCCCGCCAGACTCCCCCCACTCCCGGCCACAACCAGCAGGGGGCAGCACTTCCCTACAGAAGCTCCACTGCTTCTGTGGTGAGGACAAGGGAGACGGGGGTTGGCTTCATCTGGAGGGGGAGGGGGCCCCACTTGTTCTCCTCTCCCTGCCCCCTCCGCCCCCAAACCTGCCAGGGATCAAACCCCAAACCACCCGAAAAAGTTTGATCCAACTGCAGAGCTCACCCCTTCCCGGAGGAGGCGTTAAGAAAGGGATAAATCCATGGGACGCCAACATAGACTCATAGAATATCAGGGTTGGAAGGGACCTCAGGAGGTATCTAGTCCCACCCCCTGCTCAAAGCAGGACCAATCCCAGTTAAATCATCCCAGCCAGGGCTTTGTCAAGCCGGGCCTTAAAAACCTCTAAGGATGGAGATTCCACCACCTCCCTAGTTAACCCATTCCAGTGCTTCACCACCCTCCTAGTGAAATAGTGTTTCCTAGTATCCAACCTAGACCTCCCCCACTGCAACTTGAGACCATTACTCCTTGTTCTGTCATCTGGTACCACTGAGAACAGCCTAGATCCATCCTCTTTGGAACCCCCCTTCAGGTAGTTGAAAGCAGCTATCAAATTCCCCCTCATTCTTCTCTTCTGCAAACTAAACAATCCCAGTTCCCTCAGCCTCTCCTCATAAGTCATGTGCTCCAGCCCCCTAATCATTTTTGTTGCCCTCCGCTGGACTCTTTCCAATTTTTCCACATCCTTCTTGTAGTGTGGGGCCCAAAACTGGACACAGTATTCCAAATGAGGCCTCACCAATGTCGAATAGAGGGGAATGATCACGTTCCTCGATCTGCTGGCAATGCCCTTACTTATACAGCCCAAAATGCCGTTAGCCTTCTTGGCAACAAGAGCACACTGTCGACTCATATCCAGCTTCTCGTCCACTGTGACCCCTAGGTCCTTTTCTGCAGAACTGCTGCCTAGCCATTCGGTCCCTAGTCTGTAGCTGTGCCTGGGATTCTTCCGTCCTAAGTGCAGGACTCTGCACTTGTCCTTGTTGAACCTCAACAGGTTTCTTTTGGCCCAATCTTCTAATTTGTCTAGGTCCCTCTGTATCCGATCCCTACCCTCCAGCGTATCTACCACTCCTCCCAGTTTAGTGTCATCTGCAAACTTGCTGAGAGTGCAGTCCATGCCATCCTCCAGATCATTAATGAAGATATCGAACAAAACCGGCCCCAGGACCGACTCTTGGGGCACTCCGCTTGATACCGGCTGCCAACTAGACATGGAGCCATTGATCACTACCCGTTGAGCCCGACGATCTAGCCAGCTTTCTATCCACCTTACAGTCCATTCATCCAGCCCATACTTCTTTAACTTGGCGGCAAGAATACTGTGGGAGACCGTATCAAAAGCTTTGCTAAAGTCAAGGAATAACACATCCACTGCTTTCCCCTCATCCACAGAGCCAGTTATCTCATCATAGAAGGCAATTAGGTTAGTCAGGCACGACTTCCCCTTGGTGAATCCATGCTGACTGTTCCTGATCACTTTCCACTCCTCTAAGTGCTTCAGAATTGATTCCTTGAGGACCTGTTCCATGATTTTTCCAGGGACTGAGGTGAGGCTGACTGGCCTGTAGTTCCCCGGATCCTCCTTCTTCCCTTTTTTAAAGATGGGCACTACATTAGCCTTTTTCCAGTCATCCGGGACCTCCCCCGATCGCCATGAGTTTTCAAAGATAATGGCCAATGGCTCTGCAATCACATCCGCCAACTCCTTTAGCACCCTCGGATGCAGCGCATCCGGCCCCATGGACTTGTGCACGTCCAGTTTTTCTAAATAGTCCCGAACCACTTCTTTCTCCACAGAGGGCTGGTCACCTCCTCCCCATACTGTGCTGCCCAGTGCAGGAGTCTGGGAGCTGACCTTGTTTGTGAAGACAGAGGCAAAAAAATCATTGAGTACATTAGCTTTTTCCACATCCTCTGTCACTAGGTTGCCTCCCTCATTCAGTAAGGGGCCCACACTTTCCTTGACTTTCTTCTTGTTGCTAACATACCTGAAGAAACCCTTCATGTTACTCTTAACATCTCTTGCTAGCTGCAACTCCAAGTGTGATTTGGCCTTCCTGATTTCACTCCTGCATGCCTGAGCAATAGTTTTATACTCCTCCCTGGTCATTTGTCCAATCTTCCACTTCTTGTAAGCTTCTTTTTTGCGTTTAAGATCAGCAAGGATTTCACTGTTTAGCCAAGCTGGTCGCCTGCCATATTTACTGTTCTTTCTACACATCGGGATGGTTTGTTCCTGCAACCGCAATAAGGATTCTTTAAAATACAACGAGCTCTCCTGGACTCCTTTCCCCCTCATGTTATTCTCCCAGGGGATCCTTCCCATCTGTTCCCCGAGGGAGTCAAAGTCTGCTTTTCTGAAGTCCAGGGTCCGTATTCTGCTGCTCTCCTTTCTTCCTTGTGTCAGGATCCTGAACTCGACCATCTCATGGTCACTGCCTCCCAGGTTCCCATCCACTTTTGCTTCCCCTACTAATTCTTCCCTGTTTGTGAGCAGCAGGTCAAGAAAAGCTCTGCCCCTAGTTGGTTCCTCCAGCACTTGCACCAGGAAATTGTCCCCTACACTTTCCAAAAACTTCCTGGATTGTCTGTGCACCGCTGTATTGCTCTCCCAGCAGATACCAGGGTGATTGAAGTCCCCCATGAGAACCAGGGCCTGTGATCTAGTAACTTCTGCTAGTTGTCGGAAGAAAGCCTCGTCCACCTCATCCCCCTGGTCTGGTGGTCTATAGCAGACTCCCACCATGACATCACGCTTGTTGCTCACACTTCTAAACTTAATCCAGAGACTCTCAGGCTTTTCTGCAGTTTCATACCGGAGCTCTGAGCAGTCATACTCCTCTCTTACATACAATGCAACTCCCTCACCTTTTCTGCCCTGCCTGTCCTTCCTGAACAGTTTATATCCATCCATGACAGTACTCCAGTCATGTGAGTTATCCCACCAAGTCTCTGTTATTCCAATGACATCATAGTTCCTTGACTGTGCCAGGACTTCCAGTTCTCCCTGCTTGTTTCCCAGGCTTCTTGCAGTTGTGATTACTGCGGGCAGATGTGGTCGCCCCATCTCAAAAGAGATCTATTGGACTTGGAAAAGGTTCAGAAAAGGGCAACAAAAATGATGAGGGGGTCTGGAACGGCTTCCGTATGAGGACAGATTAATCAGACGGAGACTTTTCACCTTGGAAAAGAGATGACTAAGGGAGGATGTGAATAGAGGTCTATAAAATCATGACTGGTGTGGAGAAAGTCAATAAAGAAGTGTTATTTACTCCTTCTCATAACACAAGAACTAGGGGTCACCC
>NW_020682149.1:0-2652 GCF_002925995.2 Terrapene triunguis
GGTATACACCCCCCATCCCCCCCACCCACCTTACCCAGGGAGGGGGGTCCCCCATCGGGTATACACCCCCCCATTTTCCCTGCCCACCTTACCCAGGGAGGGGGGCTCTGTCCCCCCAGCTCCCTGCCCACACACTGTTTGGGGGCACGGGGTCTCCAGGCGCTGCGCGAGACGCTGGAGCAGAAGGAGCTGGAGCGGGCGCAGCTGGCATCGCTCTGCGCCATGGCCCAGGACGCCTGGCGCCGGCAGGACCAGACCCGGGCGCTGGCACTGAAGGAGCTGGAGGAGCTGGTCGCTGCCCTGCACGCCGCCCTGGCCAGCAGCACCAAGGACCTGGAGGTAGGGACCCCCTCCCCCGCCCACGTTCGCCCCGGGGGCCATGCAGAACAGCGGCTGCAACAGTGGTTCCTGGCTCCCGCGTGATTCCTGGTCGGGTAGAACACGCGTTGCAACAATTCGTTCGCGCCTGCCGGCTGGTCCCCCCTCAGAAACGCCCTTGGGAATTCAGTGTTCGCCCCCCGTCTCTGATCGGTGATGTCTAGAACACTGATTACAACAGTGGCTGCTCCTGCCTCAGTTTCCCCATGGCTTTCACCCCCCACGGCAGTTGTCACAGAGACCATCAGTTGCAACAACGTTTCCCACCTTCTAGCTCTTCCCAGCGGGCCAGGTGCTGATCAGAACATCAGTTGCAACAGTGTGTCCCCATCTCAGCTCATTGTGTCCTTGGGCAGGCGCCGTGTACCCCACCGTGGCTCTCTCCCCACAGGTGCTGGCCGAGTCTCTGGCGGCCCCGGCCCCGGCGCTGCTGCAGCGGCTGCAGGAGCAGGAGGGGCTCCTGGCCGAGGCACTGGCCGCGCGGGCCCGGCTGGCTGCGGAGATGGAAGCCCGGCTGCAGGGGGCGCTGGCGGCGCAGGCGGCCGCAGAGCAGCAGCTGCAGGTGAGGGAGGACGCGGGGCGGGGGGGTTGTTGCTGGTGGAGGGGGGCAGGAGATGGGGCAGGGTTGGGGGCACTACCGTGGGCAGACATGGGGCAGTAATTCTCATTCCGCCCCCCCAGGATCAGATGCGTGGCTGCACCCAGGCGCTGGCCGAGCGGGCGCGGGAGGCGGGGGCCCTGCGGGGGCGCCTGGCCCGGCAGGAGGGGGCGCTGGCCGAGGGAGCCGCCGCCCTGGTGCGGTGCCAGGCGGAGCTGGTCCGACTGCGGCGGCTGCTGGAGGAGCGGGACGACGCGCTGGCGGTGAGAGGGGGGCCCAGGCTGGCTGGGGGGCAGCGGTGGGATGGGAGGGACCCGACTAGCACCACCTAGTGGCTGCAGCCGCCCTGCACCCAGCTGCCAAGGGGCTGCTGGAGGAACTGCAGCCGGGGGCAGGTTTGGCGCCACCCGCTGGCTGCCATGGGAACTACAACGGCTGGGCTCAGCCCTGTATTGAGTTGTGGCCGGTCTCGGGCTGATCTCGTGGGTTCTCCCCCCCCCGCAGAAGGCTGCCCGGGAGGCGGAGGAGAAGGACCGGGGGCTGCAGAAGCTACAGGCGTCCTGGCTGCAGCGTGGGGCCGGGGGCATGACGCAGACGCTGTGAGCAGAGGAGGGTGAGTGGGGGCACCGGGCAGAGGGGGAAGGGAGGGGAGAAACCACTGGGGGGGTGAAGGGGAGGGGGCAGGGAGCAGCTGGGGGGACAAATCTCTCTCCCGGGCTGCAGCTCAGCTCTGCCCTTGTCTGTGTTGCAGATCTGGGGTCTGGCGTGTGGGGCCGGCTCTGCCCCCCGCCAAGCCCCCACCGGAGATGGGGCTGCTGAGCTGGGACTGCCAGGGGCGCTGCAGGGGATCCCAGCTCCTCCAGCCCCGGCCAGGAGGAGGCGCTTCGCTTCGCTTGACGCTGACTCGGGATGGGGGGAGTATTTCCCATCCAGTAAATGTTGGCTCTGGGGGATTTCTGGCCCTGTGGGGCCCGCTGGCTGCATTGATTCGTGGTTCCCAGGAGGGGCGTTCCCTCGGCCGGCTCCCATCACTATGGGGCTGCTGTCCTGCCCCAACCTGCTTTGGATTAATTAACGAACCAGCCCCATTAATCAATAAATCATCTTTAATAAAATCTCCTTCCTACATAATGCCCTTCGTCTTTAGAGACAACCTGAGAGGTTCTATATACAGCATTTCCTTGGCTAAGCCGCTGGGGGGGAGGGCTGGGGAGGATTATTTTGGGGGGGGGTTGGTATAAAGGGGAGATGGCTTTTGATTATGATAATTCCTACAGCATGTGGCATGGCCTGGATTGGCCATGGACAGGAAGTGACACAGGTACAGACAGGAAGTGAGCCTGGGACTGAAAGGAAGGTGGCCATTAGCAGGATCAAGGGCGGGCTGCGGGCGGACAGGACCTGACCTGGGCTGAGACAGGAAGACGAGGGGGTGGGGGTTGGAAAAGTAAAATGGCCGACAGCAGCGTGCAATGGGGCGGATGGCACACGACAACATGGAGGAACCAGGCCGGAGAGGCGGCAGCCTGGACTACGGCACGGGCCGCCCCGAGTCAAATGGCCAACAGGAAGTGGAGCTAATGTGAGGGAGCTTGGCTGCAGTCACTTAAGTAGCAGGCTCAGGCTACAAATATGGCCGACAGGAAGTGACGCCATCGAGGGGAAGGTTGGCAATG
>NW_020682149.1:2662-2948 GCF_002925995.2 Terrapene triunguis
GTTGGCAATGGTGGGGAGAGGGCGCAGGCCTACGCTACAATATGGCCGACAGGAAGTGACAGCAGCGAGGGGAAGGTTGGCAATGGTAGGGAGGGGAGCAGGTCTACGCTACAATATGGCCGACAGGAAGTGATGCCATCGAGGGGAAGGTTGGCAATGGTGGGAAAGGGAGCAGGCCCATGCTACAATATGGCCGACAGGAAGTGACAGCAGCGAGGGGAAGGTTGGCAATGGTGGGAAAGGGAGCAGGCCTACGCTACAATATGGCCGACAGGAAGTGACGCCA
>NW_020682150.1:0-3331 GCF_002925995.2 Terrapene triunguis
ATACCCTAAGATCCCCAGCCTTGAATTACAAAAAATGGATTAGAGAGAATATTTCTGAGCTAGAGAAACCTAGGGCTGGAAATGTACAAATCTGCACCATTACCTTTGGATGGATTATTCTGACTACTGCAGGTTGGAGGCTAGATTTGGATTAATTTAAACCAGAGGGGATAGTGCTCTGAGACAGATGGACTCATCTACACACACAAGTTGTACTGCTCAAACTATATCAGTATAGTTAAAGCTGTACAACCCCCTCTCTCTTCCCTCCTGCCCCCAGTGTGGCGAGAGGTTGTACAGCTTTATACAGTTATACTGGTGTAAAGGTGTTTAGATCAGTATAGTTTATTCCTCTTCCATTCAGGAATAGTTATATCGGTATAAGGCACCTTTATGCCAGTATAATTGCATTCACACTAGGGACAGTACTGCTATAACTATATCTGTTTAAAATATATAGTGTATATGTACAAAACCTGTATGTAGATCAAGAGTGAAATTTTCAAAAGTGCCTAAGTGACTTAGACCCTAAGAGCCCAAGTCTCTCTGTCAGTGGGATTTAGGGTTCTAAGTGCCCAAATCCCATTTGAAGATGAATTTAGACACCTTTGGAAATTTTACCCGAGGCCTTTTGGGTTATGGGCTACTCCTGTAAGCGGCAACCCCTTCTGCAGAGTCCAGTCTATAGCCTGTTTTGCAGGGCGGGTTCTAGGCACCAGCAAAACAAGCTGGTGCTTGGGGCGGCACATTTTTAGGGGCGGCATGGCCGGCGCCAGAATGCCGCCCCTAAAAATGTGCCCCGGCCGCCCTAGCTCACCTCCGCTGCTGCTGGCACGCGAAACAGCTGTTTCGCGCGCCGCTGCTCCCCCTCCCTCCCTCCCAGGCTTGAGAGCCTGGGGGGAGGAGGCAGGGCTGGGGATTTGGGGAAGGGGCGGAGTTGAGGCGGGGCCGGGGGTGGGGTAATTAAAAAATGGGGGGGGGGGCGGCCAAAATTGTTTTTGCTTTGGGCGGCAAAAATCCTAGAGCCGGCCCTGCCTGTTTGAATCACGCCTACTGCATGACTCTATTTCTATTAAAGGCAAGATTAGGGCCATCAAAGCAGAGGATGGGAGGGGATGGGAGGGTGGAGGAGTCATCTATATAATAATAATACTGTGCACTTATATGGCTCCTTCTATCTGAGGATCTCGGTGTGCTTTACGAGCACTAATACTTAACTTTAGCTCTGAACTTTGGCCAGAAAAGGGGGTGCCTTAAGTTTAACATGAAATGTTCCTAACCCAGGCACAAACCTAGTTTAGTAGAGTTCCCACCCCAGGAGAATACTGCACTCTTTCCAGGTATTGGACGCTGCCTCTGCATTGCTCCCAGACCCATTAGTCACATTTTAAATCATACACAATGCAAAGATGCAATCAATTAAACACAAAGAAGGCATTTTCCTCCCATGATGCACATTTTTTAAGTGTATCTCAATGGGAGGAGAGTCTCTGAATTTGAAAGGTGTAACAGCAGCTGCATTGGAGTGATGCAAACTTCGGAGTCCTACCAACTGGATATTTAGTACACTGCAATGAGCTGTGTTCACCAGTAAGTTTGGCGGCAGCAGTCCTGCTGCCTGTGTTTTTTCTAGCCTGGGATGAGTGCTGCCCTGGATGAGGGAAGCCCCCTGACAGCTGCAGTCAGCATGGGGGCATGTATGTCTGCACTATGCCCCTCCCTACAGCAGATTGGCAGTTGGAGCAGGAATGGAGTCCAGCTCTGTGCAAATTCCATGAAACTTTAAATATCCCAGGAACACCCGGGGTGGGGGGAGAGGGGGAATTAAACAATGCAGTTCTGATGTCCACTGGGGGTGTATGTGGGAGGAAAACGGCATTAACAGCACCTGGCTGGTTGCCAGCTGTCACAGCTGTTTCTGAAAGTGAGTCCCAATACAGCATTCTTTGGACTTAAAAAGCCTCATCTGCTTGTCCACTCCTTCCCATCTGCTGCCAGCCTTCATCCATCTACTCCTTTGCCACTGCACTGAAGCAGTCTTTAATCTGTCCCTCTGAGATTGTGCAGAAGCAGAGGAGGCAGCAAGTGTGGGCCAGCAGAGACCACCGAAAGAGCTTTGTAAGGAGCTGGCAGACAAGGTGGGCAGCCCCACATCTGGCTCTTTCTACTCTGGTACTAAGTAGTTTTCTGGTCCCCATTAAAGGTGAACAGCAAAGCGACAAGTTAAGCCCAAATTGCTATGGTGACCTTGGACTTGTCAAGCTGTGGGAACACAGAAATTGCCAAACTGGATTAGACTAGGGGTCCACCTTGCCAATTCTCTGACAGCAGCCAGCACCAGCTGCTTCAGAGGAAGGTGCAAGAAATCCTATAGTGATCAGAGATCCTACCCCTCAGGAAACTGCCTTCCTAACCCTGTTTGAGATTGGCTGATGCCCTGATGCAGGAGGATTGGTAATATCCCATCTTCATTTTGTTTTTAATTACTATTGTAACTTTGGAGAGTCTCATTATCCATATAAATATCCAATCCTTTTTTAAAATTCTGCTAAGCTCTTAGCCTCATGGATATCTTGTGGCAAGGAGTTCCACATGGTGTTCCACGGTGCTACGTAGGGATTTTTTTGGGCACAAAAATAAGTTGTAAGTTATCTTTAATAGCTATTTATTTACACAGTGTGTGAACTCTTCCCAAGCTTCACTTTGACCACACTTCCTGGCACTGACACGCTGGGGTCTTGTTCTTTAGCTAAGGCAGTGCTCAGATGGTTAGAGCAAAGAGCAGTGAGATAGGACTCCAGGATTCTGTTCCTGGCTTGGCTATTGATTTGCAGCTCAACCCTGGGGCAAGTTGTTTCACTGCTTCATGACGCGTTTTTTCCACAAGGACTGACTGCACAGACATACAGGGCTTTATTGATCTTTTCAAAAGCACTTTGAGATGAAGAGTGCTATGGACGTGCCAAGAGTCACTATTTTTATACCCTTTCCCTACAGTCTCCTCGGCTGTGCATAGTGGCCTTGAGCTCTGTGGCCTGCTGATGGTACTAGTCATCTGATACTTTGTCTTCCACAGCAGGTCCTGAATAAGTGTAACCAATTGTAGTGGCATAGCTTAAAGTAAAACCTACCCTGGCTGAGATCCTCACCCCCATTCTGGCCCCTTCATGCTGGATAAAAGAGGCTCTAAAAGCTCCATATCTGGCCAGGGGAGGAACATGCAAGCCCTGGCATGGGGGATTAGGGCTGTGGGCACTGGGCCGGGTGTGTGTGTTAGGTGTGGGGCCACAGTCCATAGCGCTCCATAGATTAGGGTTACCATATTTCAGCA
>NW_020682151.1:0-2063 GCF_002925995.2 Terrapene triunguis
TTGTACTAGATGACCTCCTGAGGTCCCTTCCAACCCTGATATTCTATGATTCTATGACCCTTCACCCGATAGCCCAGTGGTTAAGGCATTCACCTGGGATGTGGGAAACCTAGGTTCATAGTCCTGGCTCTGAGTCAGTCTCTCCTATTGGAGCTGTTCCATTGGGCCCCAGAAAGAGACTCACTATATCCACAGGACATAGGCGCCAACTCCGTGGGTGCTCCAGGGCTGGAGCACCCATGGGAAAAAATTAGTGGGTGCTCTGCACCCACGGGCAGCTGAGCTCCCCTCCCCCTGCCCCACCTCCTCTTCCCGCCCCCCGAGCATGCCGCGTCCGCGCTCCTCCGCCTACTTCCCCGTGCTTCCTGCCGCCAAACAGCTGTTTGGTGGTGCTTAGGACTTTCTGGGAGGGGGGGGAGAAGCAGAGACACGACGCGCTCAGGGGAGGAGGCGGAGAAGAGGCAGGGCAGGGACTTGGGGGAAAGGGGTGGAATGGGGGCGGGGACTTTGGGGAAGGGGTGAAATGCGGTGGGGCGATGGCGGTGCAGGGGCAGGGCCAAGTGCGGGGGTGGGGTCGAGCACCCACCGGGAACAGTGGAAGTTGGAGCCTATGCCACAGGAGTGCCCTAACCATAGGGTTATTGACTATTCTGGAGTGGGTGTCTCTCTCTCTCTCTTTCTCTCGTGTTTTTGACAAAACAATTCTGAAAGGCCTTGGTTTTGTTCTGCTGCAGAACAAATAAACATTTCAAAACCTCACTTTTTTTTTTTTTTTTAAATGAAACATAACTTTTGTCTTGTAGCCAGCCCTAATTTTGAGTGCTCAATTTGATGCACCTTAAAGGGGCCAGATTTTCAGAAAATGCAGAGCACCCTCAGACCTTTTAAAAGTTTGCCAAATTGGTCACCTAAATATCAAGGTGCCCAAAATCACTAGTCGCCCTGGAAAATTTAGGGTCACGGCCCCAGACCATTGAGAGCTTTAAAAGTAATCACCAACAAACACCTGCAATTGTTGCCAGAGGTGAAAAGGGAGTCAGGGCACCAGAGATTGAGCACAAATAGTGTGATCCCATTAGTCTGCACTGTGAAGGAAGCAAGCAGCTGTGTTCAGATAATGATCATCATCTTTGTGCTTTCCTCCTTCTCTCCCCCTCCTTCCCCAGCCATGGCATAAGAATTTAAAGAATCTTATGGAAGCAATTACACTCTGTCAAGGAGCCACTCTCTGCCTTGTAGCCCTCTACTTCTATCAGGTCCCAAGTGTGAACCATCAAAACTAGCCCCCTCTGTGGACAGGTCAGATGTGTCCCAGTAGGCCAGCCTCAAAACACAGGAGGCAACAATCAGTTTGTGACATGAATAAAATATCAAACAGTTCAACCTCCAATTACAATCCAAATGCTGATACAAGACATGTTACGTCTCTGCATCCCTCAGTAGTTTCCTTAATTAATATGTCCATATTAATTTGCTTGGGGTTTTTCGGGGGGCACTTTTTAACTAAGTAAGTCTTTGTAGGTCAAATATTCCATATAGAAAAGACTGAGTACAATTTAGCCCATTCAATTAAAGTCATTCTGGTTTCAAATCTTTAATCAGTCATCTGTGAAAAGACAGCAATTATTCCATGTGGATGGTGATACTGTTCCAGATCACCCTTTCATCCATTATATATGGTAACAGTTTTATAAGAGGGAAAATGAGACTGTGTTACCATGTATTTCATCTCATTTTAGATTCCATTAGTGCTTTCATTTCTCCTCGCTCCCTGAATGCCTTTGATCAATGCCAAGAAACAGAAACATGCGTTTTAAAGCCTAGATCTATAATCACTGCCTGGCAGAGTTTATTAGATCCTCTGCCTTCCTTTTTTCTGATACCATCTGCCCCATCAAGGTCCTATCCAGATGAAAATATCTAAGGCCTTCTAAGCCAGTGTTTCCCAAACTTGGGACACCGCTTGTGTAGGGAAAGCCCCTGGCGGGCCGGGCCGGTTTGTTTACCTGCCCTGTCCGCAGGTCCGGCCGATCGTGGCTCCCACTGGCCGCGGTTCACTGCTC
>NW_020682152.1:0-4414 GCF_002925995.2 Terrapene triunguis
GGCCCTGTCTCTGACAAGCCCCTGCATGGGAAGGCTCCAGCTAGGGAACTTCCCAGCTACTCAGGCATACACCCCTTTTAGAGTGTAAACCCAAAATTATACCGACTTGCACTGCACAGGGAACTGTACAGCGTAAGCTCATGAAATTCACCCCCTCCCTCAATGTGGAGAGGAATATACAATTTTCTGCCCTGAGTTATGATTCCCACACACTAGTTTTAGACAAAGTAAGAAGAAATTTATTAACTACAAAAGATAGATTTTAAGTAATTATAAGGGATAGCAAACAGATCGAAGCAGATTACCTACCAAATAAACAAAAAATGCAAACTAAGCTTAATATACTATATAGATCGGATATGAATAGCACATTCTCACTCTAAGTGATGATACAAGCAGACTGCAGATTCCCAAGGGGCAAGTTGCACTTGCTTACAGCTTGGAATCCCCAGGTGTTCCATACACAGGCTAGAAATCCCTTTAGCCTGGGTCCAGCACTTTCCCCCAGTTCAGTCTTTGTTCCTTGGGTCTTTCCAGGAATCTTCTTGGGTGGGGGAGTCAGTGAAGAACCACGATGATGTCACTCCCCTACCTTATATAGCTTTTGCATATGACGGGAACCCTTTGTTTGAAAGCTTGGTTCCCATGCTAGTCAGTGGAAAAATACTGACATCCCAAGATGCGATGCTGGACTCAGCACCAGGTGACCTGGTCACATGTTCCTGTAGTGTCATAGCAGCCATTGCTCTGTAACGTCCTTAGGAAGGCTCCTCAGATGGGAGATAAGCTTCTCCTAAGGCCTACAGTTCTCTCTAATGGCCCTTCCCCACCCTCTATTTAGGCCGAAAGCATCTTGCCTAGTGGGTGTTCCCCAGGTGTAAACACTTTTGAAATACAGATACATAGTCAATATTCCTAACTTCAGATACAAAATGATACATTCACACAAATAGGATAATCATATTCAGCAAATCATAACCTTTTCAATGATATCTCACATGACCTATCTTGCATAAAATACATCATAACTATGTCATAATCACATCATAATAATAGAACTATGAAGAATATCGGGTGCAGTGTCCCAGTCGCCAGCAAATCACTTAAGGCCAGATCCATCATGATGTCAGTTGAAAGACTCCCATTAACTTCAACAGAGAACAATTAATCTCAAATTTTAGTGGTAAATGAATATTAGGAAAGCTTTAGTTACATTCAGTTGCACTGCATTATGTGTAGAGTGCATTTCTTTTTGTGTTTATTTAATCTTGAAAGATAGAGGTAATATACAGAGCTATTATATACAGTGGGGAGATTTTATGTGTGTGTGTATATATATACATAATATGATTTCATTATGTTATGTACTTATTGAAACCAATTGAAATAATATAAGAGATTATAATGCTTGATTGCCAAAGCTGTATTATGCTAGTGCATCATATTTTATATTGTCAGATATTCCTTTCTAGTACAGAAGATCACCAGACCAATACAATCTCAAGACCTAATTTCAATAATGCTCTAGGCTCATTTGTACACAGCAGCTATTTTTCAACCTTAAATTTCTCAACAATTCTGAAAACATAACTGTAGTGTCTGATCAAAGACACCCATCTAGACTAAAGATCATAATCTCTGCCAGTGCAGCACAGTAGCATCAGTCCAGAAGCCATGATTTTAGTCTCTTCTAGGACAACACATACGCTCATGCCCAACTTTAAGCACAAAGGGCAAATGTTCAAAAGTGCCTATGTGACTTGTAAATCTAAGGCCCAGTCTACACCTGGGGGGGGAGGGAATCAATCTAAGTTACGCAACTTCAGCTACGTGAGTAATGTAGCTGAAGTCGATGTACTTAGATCTACTCACCGCGGTGTCTTCACTCCAGTAAGTCGACAGCTGACGCTCTCCCATCGACTCCGCCAACGCCTCTCGCCTTGGTGGAATACCAGAGTCGATGGGAGAGCACACTCGGCGGTCGATTTATCGCATCTAGATTAGACGCAATAAATTGCCCCCCCCCCCCCACTGGATCGATCGCTGCCTGTCGATCCAGTGGGTAATGTAGACTAGCCCTAAATCCCAATGACTGTTAATGTACCTCAATTCTACCCTGGCAGTGGTTTCAGCTCCTGGGGTCATTAGTAGCTGACAAAGTAGAGCAGCTCAAGGGCTGTTCTAATTTAGGCTGTAAGGGTATCTTTGCACAGGACCGGGGACTGCAAAGAAGATTTAATGTTATCTTTGAACATGAACCTTCCCTTCTTGGCTGTAGCTGAGAATCTGGTCCACAGTCTTCCTAAGAGCTCCACTAAGTGTTCTTTAGCACCCCTTTCAGTCAACCAACTGCGAGGCTCATGGTGGTTGCAGAAGAATTGTTGAGCACTCACAGTGTGCTTTGGGAGTCCATTAGATGGCAGTGCCTTCCTTGTCATACTTTTCTCTACATTTTTGGGTGGCACCTTCAGCAATTTGGACAGAATATTCTGTGGAGGGTGAGGGGTCGGATATATAGCATCAGTAGTATTAAGTAGGAATGCATTTTCCCTCCTTGCAGTTCAGTTACCATCAAGTCACTTCTCACATTGGACCAAGCATCTTGCCTTAAAGTCAGTGTTGATTCTTTTAGTTCTTCCTTCAGTTTTTCCCATTTCTTTATGTGCAGCATCAAGTAGTTGACCACGATGTTAAAATCAGTCTGATGGACTGATAAAATGAGGAATTTAAAAAATGGTATTTCTTTGCCCAGGTTATGCTACATTGAAGGTACTAATTTTAGCATAAAAGAAAATTTGAACTTTAGCAAGTTCAAGTCCTTGACTTTCATTGGTTTCGATGTTTTTTATGGTGTTTTATGTGTACTCAATAATTGATCTTTGCCATACTTCTTCTTAATAAATAATGTTTAAGAGCTGCCAGAGCCCAGTAACAGCAAGGATTTAAGTTAGCATGACTGACTAATGACAGTTCAATGATGGCGTCACAAATGTCTCATCTGCAGGATCCTCAAACTTCTGCTCTTTCCAGGAGTCTTCTTGGATGGGGGAGTCAGTGAAGAACCACGATGATGTCACTCCTCTGCTTTATATAGCTTTTGCATATGGCGGCAACCCTTTGTTTGAAAGCTTGGTTCCCACGCTAGTCAGTGGAAAAATACTGACATCCCAAGATGGGATGCTGGACTCAGTACCAGGTGACCTGGTCACATGTTCCTGTAGTGTCTTAGCAGCCATTGCTTTGAAGCTGTCTGTAATGTCTTTAGGAAGGCTCCTCAGGTGGGAGATAAGCTTCTCCTGAGGTCTATTGTTCTCTCTAATATTCTGCTCTTTCACTTCAATGGACCAAGTTTCATTCAATGACTCCTCTGATTTTGAAGAATCCCAAGAAACTAACTTTCTGTACTTTTTGATAAAAGCCAGAATTCTTTGTCTTGCTAACAATTTTGACAATACTCGCATTTTACTTTTGAAGAAATATCTGTTGTCATTACTTCAGTCTCTTCAGTTGCCTCCTTCCTACCACTTCAACTTATTTTGATAAATTTGTACAATGGTGTTTGATAATCACAGAACTATTTGCAGAGAATACTGTTTATCTGATCAGCTGCTTTCACATGTATTAGTTAGAATGAGAAACAACCACCTAGTGAATTCAACACTGAGACTACAAAAAATGACCTTTATATGATTTACCTTTATATAGAATCACATATTCAGGTAGCCTGTTCACCTTCCAGAAGATCCTAGATTCTAGCAAACCAAATGCTTTTAACAGTTCACAACTCCACCCATGACAATCTTCCTGACAACATCCAATGACAGTCAATTTCATATAGCAATCACACGCATCACCAATGACTCCACCTATTCCCTTTCTCTCTCTAGGCTTCTAAACAATTCTGTAACTTTGTTATGTTTTCCTACTCTTCCCAGTACATGACAAGAACCTTGATGCTCTTATTTCTCTTAATTTTTTAGAATAGCTAAGTTTATTATTTGCAGATTGAAACTAGAGCCTAGTTTCTATTATGAAAAGAACCTTCAAATGTCATGTTTATGCAAATTCTTCAGTGACAAAGTTCATAATGTGAAAAAAAACCCTGGAAAGTCCCAATATAAACTTAGACCCCCTTCCCACTCTTGCTCCTTCCCCCTCTCAAAAAACCCCAACAACATAATGGGTGAAATCCTAGCCCACTGAAGTCCCTGGAGCTAAGATTTCATCCACAGTTGTTTTCTTTTTTCTAAAGAACACTAGGTTTTTCACAACCTTGTTTATTTGGGGCCCATATATTTAAAAAGCCATCAGTTTTCTTCACTTATTATGCTAACGGCTTCAGTAAATACTCCTGGCTGGTCATCTTTTTCTAACTTGCCTATCAGAGAAACGTTATAATGAAAAAATTGGGTTT
>NW_020682153.1:0-3175 GCF_002925995.2 Terrapene triunguis
GGGGGAAGGAGAGAATCATAGGACTGGAAGGGACCTTAAGAGGTCATCAAGTCCAGTCCCCTGCACTCACAGCAGGACTAAGTATTATCTAGACTACTGGTTCTCAAACTTTTGTACTGGTGACCCCTTTCACATAGCAAGCCTCTGAGTGCGACCCCCCTTATAAATTTTATATATTTAACACCATTATAAATGCTGGAGGCAAAACGGGCTTTGGGGTGGAGGCTGACAGCTCGCGACCCCCCATGTAATAACCTCGCGACCCCCTGAGGGGTCCCGACCCCCAGTTTGAAAACCCCTGATCTAGACCATTCCTGACAGGTGTTTGTCTAACCTACTCTTAAAAATCTCCAATGATGGCGATTCCACCACCTCCCTAGGCAATTTATTCCAGTGCTTAACCAACCTGACAGTTAGGAAGTTTTTCGTAATGTTCAACCTAAACCTCCCTTGCTGCAGCTTAAGCCCATTGTTTCTTGTCCTATCCTCAGAGGTTAAGAAGAACAATTTTTCTCCCTCCTCCTTGTAATAACCTTTTATGTACTTGAAAACATGTCCCCTCTCAGTGTTCTCTTCTCCAGACTAAACAAACCCAATTTTTTCCAATCTCCCCTCAATGGTCATGTTTTCTAGACCTTTAATCATTTTTGTTGCTCTTCTCTGGACTTTCTTCAATCTGTCTACATCTTTCCTGAAATGTGGCACCCAGAACTGGACACAATACTCCAGTTGAGGCCTAATCAGTATGGAGTAGAGCGGAAGAATTACTTCTTGTGTCTTACTTACAACACTCCTGCGAATACATCCCAGAATGATGTTCGCTTTTTTTGCAACAGTGTTACACTGTTTACTCATATTTGGCTTATGGTCCACTATGGCCCCCAGAACCCTTTCCGCAGTATTCTTTCCTAGGCAGTCATTTCCTATTTTGTATGTGTGCAACTGACTGTTCCTTCCTAAATGGAGTACTTTGCATTTGTCCTTATTGAATTTCATCCTATTTACGTCAGACCATTTCTCCAGTTTGAGAAGGAAATAGATCTTCACCACAGACATCTTTTCAATTGTAGTTGGAAGTGGGGGCTCTCCAACCAGCAAATGCTGACCCAGGACATTTGGCACGGAGGCTCATGTCCCTGACGAGCAGTGGTTTAGGCCAGTGTTTTTCAAAGTTCAGGTCACGACCCAGTACTGGGTTGCAGCATGTAAGGCACTGGGTCGCCTTGCTCAGGACCCAGGGACCCTAGCAGCTCTGGTCAGCACCACTGACCGGGACATTAGAAGTCCCGTCGGCGGTGCTGCCCAGCTAAGGCAGGCTAGTGCCTACCTGTTCCGACACTGCGCTGCACCCCGGAAGCGGCCAGCAGCGGGTCCAGCTTCTAGGCAGGGGGGCCACGAGGCTCCGCATGCTGTCTCCGCCCCGGGGGGGGCAAGGGGGGCGGGGGGGGGGGGGGAAGAGAGAGCGGTGTCTGCGGGCAAGAGCCACATGGAGCCGCTTGCGCGCCTCTACCTAGGAACCAGACCTGCTGCTGGCTGCTTTCAGGGCACAGCACGGTCCGTGGTGCGAGGACAGGCAGGAAGCCTGCCTCTGCACCCCTGCTGCACTGCTGACCGGGAGCCACTGGAGGTAAGTCCGCGCCTCAACCCCATGCCCCAATCCCCTGCCCCATGCCTGAGCCCCCCCAAACCCAGAGCCCATCCTGCACCCCAAACCCCTCATCACTGGCCCTGCCCCAGAGCCTGCACCCACAGCCCAGAGTCCTGACCCCCTCCCACACCCCAACCCCCTACCCCAGCCCTGAGCCCCCCCAAAGCTGGAGCCCATCCTGCACCCCAAACCCCTCATCCCTGGCCCTGCCCCAGAGCCTGCATCCCCAGCCCAGAGCCCTGACCCCCTCCCACACCCCAACTCCCTGCCCCAGCCCAGAGATCCCTCCCACACTCTGAACCCCTCATTCCCAGCCCTACCCCGCAGATCTCATCCCCGCACCCCAACCCTCTGCCCCAGCCCTGAGCCCCTCCCACACCCCAAATCCCTCATCCCCAGCTCCGTTGGGTCGTGGGCATCAATAATTTTCTTCAACTGGATCCCCAGAAAAAAACTTTGAAAACCACTGGTTTAGGCTACCACCCCAACCCTGATCTTATGGAGAGTCATCCTGATCAAAACAGGAAACTCTCTTCCCCTACAGTCACTATAGGTCAGGAATTTTTCAGCCTGAAGGACTATGTGTCAGTTTCTCCTTGTTTGGGAATGAGACTCTTTGAGCTACATGAACCTTTTGAATTAGTCAGCAAAGGGAGGACCAGCCCTGTATTAGCATGCTCAGCACATCCCCAATGTCATTCCCACAAGTCTGACTTCCATAGAAAAGTACAGATTCATTTGTGATACAAGAAGTAAAAACCATTTCTGACTGAAATGTAGTGAATTCTACAAACAGAACTAGGAATTCTTAATATTTTTTCTTCAAAAGTCCCCCTTAATTACAAGTGAAGTGTGGCGAGCTGAAACACAAGAAAAGTGGTAGAGACCAAAGGGTAAGTTTGCAGCCACTTCAATTACTTTCCTGGCTATTTTTCAGCTGACAGCACTAAATATCTTATAAAAAGTAAAATAGAGACTTTTGGAGGGAAAAAAAATCCAGAGCTGTATGTAGGAATCAGTTTAAATTCAAGACTGAATGAGAGCTTTTAGTACTCACAAACCTTGCAATGATTTTATATGCTTTAACTTTTCCCTCATCATCCCTCTATTTTTGAACATTGCATTGACCAAAATTTCAGCAGACTTCTAAATAGCCTCCAATTTTGTGCCTGCAAAAACTTATGCACAAATTCTGTCCTGTCAAATTACACTATCTGTGCATCCACATGTGAGAGCACTGGTTAGGTAGCTGGCAGCCCAACTACTTAATTTGCACATGCAAAGGTATACATATGCAAAGGAATGCACAGACATTTTGTAGAACAAAACACATGCGTGCTAATTAGGGTTACCATATTTAAAAAATAAAAAAAGAGGACACTCCACGGGGCCCTGGCCCCGCCCCTTTCCCACCCCCGCCCCAACTGCGCCCCTTCCCCTTCCCTTCCCCAAAGTCCCCGCCCTAACTCCGCCCCCTCCCCTGAGCGCCCGCATTCCCCCTCCTCCCTCCCAGCCACGCGAAAAGGG
>NW_020682154.1:0-3915 GCF_002925995.2 Terrapene triunguis
CCCGCCCGCCAGGGTGCTTACCCTGGCGAGCCGCGTGCCAAACGTTGCCGACCCCTGCATTAGAGGAGCAGAGGGAGGCACTAAACTTTACTAAGTGCCTTAGTACATCCTGAATGCTATGTAAAAAATAAATATAGTCAGAAAAGCATGCCCTGTCCATATCTGAAGTCTTAATTTAAAAGGAAATATACACAAAATTTGCCCCAGATAAAGTGTATGGATGCATATTTTTGTTGTTCTTTACTTGTTCATTCCTCCAGTACAGAAAATTTATGGAGAGATGAGGATAAATTATGTATAATCCATAAAAGGTAAAGTGCAGTCAAAGATTGAAGTAATCATCCTTGATGGGCCAAAGTCCAAAAACAAGGGTTCTGCAAAATACATACTAGAAATGGTCTTACTGAAAAGAAGAGTCATTTTGGGAAGTGAATTACAATGATCTAGCAGAAAAAAAATCTATTATCTGAGGAAAGACCAGCTATATCTTTATCTAAAGGTTAAGAAGAGAAAAAGTGAAAGACTTTTTTTTCATTTCACTGTTTAAATGCAATATACCCTGATAAAGAGGAAATGTCTGGAGATGAGGACTAGACTGAGAGGCTATATATTAAATATTTACACTTTATCTTCTGGAGAGAAGTAAGAAGTTGAAAAGTATGGAGTCTTCCAGATATGGAAGAACTTTATCACAAGAATTTTTAAAAGAACTGATATTTCCACAGAAAGGAAAAGCCCTGTTAAAAGAGTTCTTAGAACAAAAGAATTTCAACGTGTTCATACGTATTGATCAGCTGGGACTACAAGCTGCAGGGTTGCAAGAGCAGTGAACGAGAGATTAGATTAGAAGCAATGAAAAAGAAGATACCAAATCTTCACATAATTTTTACATTTCTTTCCCTATTACAAATGCCACTAAACCTGCCCTCTACTGTCATTTATCAAATTCTTTTATTGCAGATTACATAAACTGCTTGAATTACAGCATTTGTGGAGAGTAGATCTCTGTGGAAAGCTTAGACAAAGACTCCACTTCTGGCATTTACACCAGACTCTGAAATATTTTGAAACACATTTCACAAGTACACAAACCAAGGTAAAATGGCCAAAGCACTTAAGTGCACCTTCTATTTTGGGGATTGTTGAAAAACTTAATTTAAAATGAAATTATCTTCATGAGTGTGTTTCCAGTTAGAACTCCTTTTTTAACACAGCAAAGCCAGATACAAGTGACAATGGGTATCCTGAGAAATCTGTGGAGAAAGTCGGAGTTAGGTGTTTTAGGTTCTGTTCCAGTCTCTGCCACTGACTTGGGAGGAAAAACGATCAATTTTTGAATAGCTTGTAACTTACAGTGTAGTCACTTAAAAGTATGGAGGGACCTGGGCTCCCTGTGAGGCTTCAAATTATGGGGGACATGAAAAAAATCACCAGACCAGCTCACAGATGGTGCTTTAGATTTACTCTCTATGAGGAACTACTCCTCATGGTAACTTTTCAAGTTTGTATTGCTTCATCTGCAATTAGAAGATTGTCTCTGCTCTGCTTAGATTCAAATATACTCTTGAATTATTATTTACAAAAATGTTTTAGAAATTTTCAAGGGGAACCATGCCGCATGGGAATTTGCTTCTCAGAAGGACTGAAAACAAAGTGGCAGCTAGAATTTTATGCCTTCCTGCAAAATTCTGCAGCTAGTCTAGCAGGGCCAAGGTTTTTGTTTCAAGTGATGGCACTGTCTGTTTATTGTGCTAATACCGTAGCTGTATCCTTTCAGTTGTCATTCAGCTACACTTCAGCAACCAGATTTGTTAATCAATATTCTATTAATTGGTTTAACTTCTACAAATTAATCCTGTGGTGAATACAGAAGAAGAGTGCACTGAAGTTAACAGGAGTTGAAAGTACTCTGTACTTTTCGGACCTCAAATTTTAAATTTGAGGTATTCCCACATTCAAACATCACGTGACTTCCTAGCATTTACTGAACTCTTGGCAAGTTTTGCATTCTGGAGTTATTTCTGAGTGAAGTCTAGGAGAGAAATGTCTTTAAAACCTCCTATGGGATTGCAAATAAGAATCTGTGGGAGGGAGTGATGCTTTATGCTCCAGAGAGCAAGGTTTCCATGGAAACAGTAGGTCAAATGCATCAGACAATGAGGCTGGGTGTGGGGCAATTATCTTGCTGATGTTCATGAGAAGTCAATGACCTCTTGTTTTTTGGGGGGGGTGGCTGCAAGAAAACAAATCCTCAATTGCCTTTTTTTTTTTTTGGTTCAACAGCATCAAGACAGATATAGTTGAAAGTCATTTTTTTCTTTCATGTCAGCTTTTGGTAAGGCAGAAAAGCAATATGCTGTGCAGAGCTCTTTAACAATGCTTTCCAGTAACAGCGCATTGAAGTGAATGGAATACATTTACCTCAGCAAAGCTTAGTGGCAAATTCTGAGATCTATCTTTCTTTCCAGTAACTGTATGAAGTGATTGAAACATTCACCAGGATGTTTCTCAATAGGTAGCAAATAAATACTTAAGAAAAATATCTTCCAGCTCAAAGTGTCTATGAGTCATGTAACTTCAATCCAGTAAGAGATTTGCTTGTATTTAAAAAATGCGAAAGAATTAAATGGAAAATATAGACAGTACAGTATTTTCTGAAATGAGGTGACCAAAATATGTGATAAAGCCAAAAACATGTGCTTGAGAGAATGGCAATTAAAATGATCAGAAACTTTATATCAGGAGAGATTGAAAATATTAAAGATTATGTCCTTTAGAGAGGAGAACAGTAAGAGGATAAGAGAAAGCAGTACAAGAAATAATACATGCTACAGAGAAGGCCAATCTACCCTAAATTACCATAGAAGAACAAGACTGCATGCAAAATTAAGAAAGTCAATATATTCAAAACAGACACAGGACATTTTCTTTCAATGTACAATTCATCTTTGGGACTTACTGCCAAAGGATATCATTAAGGCAAATGATATAGACCCAAATCATTCCTTACCCCAGTGAAATCTGGGGGCAGGAGAAAATACATCTACATGAGGATCCCGTTGTGGAGATCTTCCCCCTCACACTGTTCCTTATGCTAATTTAAACAAAATAAAAAAATCAATTTTAAATTAAAAAAAAATCAACCCCCCTCAAAACTCCAATTTTTATTCCCACTCCTCCCTCCGCAGCAAACCGCATGAATAATACTTGAATTCCACTACAAAACCAACACACTACATTATCACAAGCCCTACCACCAAGCTTAATTCATTTCCCTGACAGGTATTACAGCCCCTCGTTGTTCAAATGTATACCAGAAGGCTAGTCTCACACTATAACTACCAAATGATGTCCTATTTATCCATTAAAAAAAATAAAAGTAACATGAAATATAACAATGAATATTACAATAATGTTCACTTACACTGGATGGTTTGCAAGAGTAACTTAAATCTTTAGGGTCTGAAATACAACAAAACACCAGTTAATCAAACATAAGGAATCATTCTCCTAAAACCCTGCTGATATTAATGCCTGGTCTGCACTTAGAAAAGTTGCTATAACGGTATAACTATGCCTGATAAGGGTATGATTTTTTTTACTGATGCAGTTATACTGGTATAAGCCTTAGCACAGATGCAGTATACTAGTATACAGATGCCTTATATTGGTAGAGTTTATTTTGCTCCCTGAGCCGGCATAAGCAACTTTTGTATAAGCACTTCTATACTGATATAATTGCCTCCACGCTGCATGCATGCGCACAGGTGCACATTCTTGCTGCTTTAGACCATAATTAAAGCAGTAAAACTTTCTGGTATAGTCTAGCCCAGACATGGGCAAACTATGGCCCGCAGGACCGTTCTGCCCGGCCCCTGAGCCTCTGGCTGGGGAGCCTAGTCCCCAGCCCCTCCC
>NW_020682155.1:0-7331 GCF_002925995.2 Terrapene triunguis
AGGGTGAGATATTACCTGTAATCAGTTTCTTAATATATTAGGCTTAGTCTTGCATGTTTTGTTTTATTTTGCTTTATGACTTACTTTGTTTTTGCTGTTATTACTTGAAACTACTTAAATCCTACTTTTTATTCTTAATAAAATCACTTTTGTTTATTAATAAACCCGGAGTAAGTGATTAATACCTGGGGGAGCAAACAGCCGTGCATATCTCTCTATCAGTGGTATAGAGGGCGAACAATTTACAAATTTACCCTGTATAAGCTTTATACAGATTAAAATGGATTTATTTGGGGTTTGGATCCCATTGGGAGCTGGGTGTCTGAATGCTGGAGACAGGTAACCTGCTGGGATGTTTTTATTTAAAGCCTGCAGCTTTGGGGGCGTGGCCCAGACCTGGGTCTGTGTTGCAGCAGGCTAGCATGTCTGGCTCAACAAGGCAGGGTTCTGGAGTCCCAAGCTGGCAGGGAAAATGGGCTCAGAGGTAATTTTAGCACATCAGGTGACAGTCCCAAGGGGATCTCTGTGACCGAACCCGTCACACTTGCCTCCCTGCAATGGTGGACCAACCCCAAGGCTGAACTGGAAGGAGTTCCATTCGACAGCCGTGCCACTTGCTCAAATTGATATTGGATGCTTCAGACATTGGCTGGAGAGTGCATCTAGGCAAGTTACAGACCCAAGGGACATGGTCCCTGGAGGAGATGACTTTGCACATAATTGTCAAGGAGCTCAGAGCGGTATGTTTGGCCTGCACTGTCTTCCTACCACATCTGTCAGGCAAGGTGGTGAGAGTGTTGATGGACAATACGACCTTGATGTTCTACATCCCCAGGCAAGGGGGTGCATGCTCATCAGCTCTCTGTCAAGAAGCTCCCCCAATTGTGGGATTTCTGCATCAAGCAAGCAATCCACCTGGAGGCCCGTCACCTTTCCAGCATCAGGAACATGCTGGCAGATCATCTCAGCAGGTCCATTTTCTCTCACCATGAGTGGTCGCTCCATCCGGAGGTAGCCCGAACACTCTTCCAGAGGTTGGGAACTCCTCAAGTGGGCCTGTTTGCCTCCAGACAGAACAGGAAATGTCATCGCTTCTGTTCCCTACAGGGTCTGAGCAAAGACTCCCTCTCTGATGCCTTCCTCCTGTCATGGTTGGGGGACTGATGTACACGTTCCTGCCGATCCCGCTCATCAGCAGAGTCCTGTCAAAGGTCAAGAGAGACAAAATCTAAGTCATCATGATCGCCCTGGGGTGGCTGCACCAACACTGGTTCAGCACGCTGATGGACCTAGCAGAGTCCACTCCCTGGACCCTTCCTGACCAACCGGATCTGATTTCACAAGATCACAGGTGCCTCCTACACCCCAACCTTGCCTCCCTCCATCTCACGGTGTGGATGCTGTGTGGTTGAACCTGGAGGAGCGGGCCTGCTCTAATGAGGTCCAGCAAGTCCACCTGGAAAGCAGGAAGCCTTCCACCAGAGCAACCTACCTGGCCAAGTGGACGAGGTTCTCCCACTGGGCATCTGAGCATAGCATCTCTCCATCACGCTCCTCCTTACAGTCTATTTTAGATAACTTCTTCATCTTAAGAACCAGGGACTGGCCCTCTCTTCCATCAGAGTGCACCTTGCAGCCAACTCCACTTTCCACCCACTGATCCAAGGTCAGAGGGTGTTCTCTCATGACATTTTGATCAGATTCCTGAGAGGCCTCGAGAGGCTCTTCCTGCTGGTCCGGGCTCCTGTCCCACAATGGGACCTTAACTTGGTTCTTTCTAGGCTCACTGGCCCACGCTTTGAGCCTATGAGCTCCTTCTCCCATTCCCACCTGTCATGGAAGGTCGCTTTCCTTGTGGCGATAACATTGGCGAGACGAGTGTCAGAGATTAAAGCCCTGACATCAGAGCTGCCATATACAGTGTTCTGCAAGGACAAAGTTCAACTGCGACCCCATCCGGCCTTTCTGCCAAAAGTGGTGTCTTCCTTCCATGTCAACCAGGACATGTTCCGCCCAGTGTTTTGTCCCAAGCCGCACACCACTAGTGAGGAAAGGAAGCTGCACACCCTGGATGTCAGATGTGCCCTAGCATTTTACCTGGAGCGTACCAAATCCTTCCGCAGGTCAACCCAGTTCTTCATCATGACAGCGGACAAGATGAAGGGCCTTCCAGTGTCCTCGCAGAGAATTTCCAACTGGATCACCTCTTGCATCCGGACCAGTTACGAGCTGGCACAGGTCCCACGACTGCTGATCACGAGGGACCATTTGACCAGAGCCTAGGCATCCTCAGTGGCCTTCCTGGCACACATTCCCATCCAGGACGTTGCAGAGCCACGACATAGTCTTTGGTTCACATGTTCACAGCTCATTACATCATCACTCAGGAGGCCAGAGATGATGCTGGGTTCGGCAGAGCTGTGTTGTAATCTACACCTCCATGAACTACTACCCACCTCCATGGGTACTGCTTGGGAGTTACCTAATATGGAATGCACGTGAGCAAGCACTCGAAGAAGAAAAGACAATTACCTTTCCGTAACTGGTGTTCTTCAAGATGTGTTGCTCATGTCCATTCTATAACCCACCCTCCTTTCCCACCCTCAGAGTTTCCGGCAAGAAGGAACTGAGGGTGGGAGGAGCCAGCGGCACCCCTTATTCCACGGCATGTGCACGACCTCCAGAGGGCGCCAGAGCTAGTCCCCTATGGATACTGTTGAGGGAAAAGCTTCCGGCACCGGTGCATGTGGTGAGCACACACACCTAATATGGAATGGACATGAGCAACACATCTCAAAGAACACCAGTGACGGAGCAGGTAACTGTCTTTTCTGATCTCCAATTTTTCTCCTGATTCTGACCTCCTGAGTCTCATGACTGCAGACTCTGGCTAGGTCTGGCCGTGCATGACTTGGCCGTGGCAGTCATGCCCATTAGAGTTCCTCTGTTTTCAGAACATATAAATTCTTCCTTTTGTGATC
Organism: Terrapene triunguis; assembly: GCF_002925995.2. Taxonomy (NCBI): domain Eukaryota; kingdom Metazoa; phylum Chordata; order Testudines; family Emydidae; genus Terrapene; species Terrapene triunguis. Next base: position 2,982 of record NW_020682155.1, read on the forward strand.
AGTTTATTTGTTTCAATTTTTTTAATGGGATGCTGGAAGGGATGTTGGTGGTGCAGAAGGGGATGCAGCTGGGCTAGTAGATCCAGATTGAAATAATGAACAGTTAGATTATTTTTATGGTCCGCAAAAAGAAGAATCTGAACCCAAACCCCAACTTCAAACTCTCCCGAACTGGATACAGATCTGTTTTTTGTGGCCTGTGCCCAGGTCCAAGGTAGTGCCTAGATGGCTTTATTGGCAATAGGTATTATTGGATAAATAAAAAGTCTATAATAGAGTGTGAACTTTATGATTGATTCCCTAGGATATAGGCATTTTTAAAGCATTGTATAGAATAGCTTAACCATTACAAAAGAGCTAAACGGTGCTATGTATTCTAATCATGACAATACTGATATGGATTCACTCAGTGTCTTGTATTCTTTCATGTATTATGGTACAGAGCAAAAGGGGGTTAAGTTAGTCAGGCAGTCATAGAAGTTGGATGAAGACAGGTGGTGGGGAGGCAGCATTTTTTTCTGAGAATCTGGGCGGCTGCTTCCAGCAGAATGAAGTTAAAACAGAAACAGAAATCCTACAGCGAGCTGGGAATATCATCACCATGTTCAGCAAAATAAGACAATAATAAAATATTACGTTTCTCTTCATTCTTGCAAAGCGGAGTGTTGTAGCTAGCCAGATGGGTGCAGTTTGTTGGCAAGGGTGCGCTCTCTCTCTCTCTCTCTCTCTCTTTTTTTAGAGAGAGGGAGAGTTCCATGCTCATCTACCCATCTGCTTGGTATCCATGCAACTGTGAAGTGGAGCAGCCTTTGCATATTTATACCATTGCTCAGCCTGCTGCATTATGAGAAACAATTACATGCTCACTGAGATGTTTCTGTCCACTTAGAAACCTTCCACTGATCCCATCAGAATAAACTTAGAGAGTGAATATTTTATTTTTTAAATCATGAGTAGAGCTTGGTGAATTCTGCATAAAGTATCCATGAACGTTAATGTTATGGACAACAAAAATTTGATAAAAGGCTCTTCGGTCAAGCAGATAGGTCTAACAAGATCCAGCGGCAGGAAGTTGAAGCGACACAAATTCAGACTAGAAAGAAGGCCCACATTTTAACAATGAGGGTAATTAACCATTGGAACAACTTTCCGAGTGCTGTGGTGGATTCTTCATCACTGGCAATTTTAAAATAAAGATGAGATGTTTTTATAAAAATTATGCTCTAGTTCAAACAGAAATTAATTGGGGGAAGTCTTATAGCCTGTGTTATGCAGGAGATCAGACTAGTTGATCACACTGGTCCTCTTCCGGTTTTATAATTATGAACTGAAATAAAAAAATGCACATTTACTTTGGTATTCACAGTGCTTTTGAAGAGTTTTCTGAGAACGTTCATATGAATGATTTGTGCTCGGTTGTGTGGAAATTTATGGTACGTGAGCACCCTTCAAAAGGAAGGTTGGTCTTGTGGTTAAGGTGCTGGACTGTGATTTAGGAAGTCTGGGATCTATTCTCAGCTCTGCTACAAACTCCTGGGTGACTTAGGATACGTCATTTAGGGGGAGGTGTTCAAAGGGACAAATGGGAGTTAGGCCTTTTGCTTCCAATCAGAATTGGATGCCTAATTCCTGTTTGTACTTTTAAAAATCTTCCACTGAATTTCTCTGTGCCTCACTTCCCCATCTGCAAAATGGGGATAATAATATTTCCTTTCTCTCAGCCTTACTCTGTCTTGTCTGTTTAAATTGTAAGCTCTTTGGAGCGGAGACTGTCACGTATGCTGGGTTTGTACACTCCCTAGCATGGTGGGGTTCTGATCTTGGTTGGGGCCTCTGGGTGCTACTATACTAGAAATAATTTGTAGTGAGTGAAAATCTTGTGAAGACTCTTGTAAATGTATTGACATTGCTATCTTGAAACTACTTTGATTTCCCAGCTCCTGCATGTCATCCAGTCAGGGAGCAGCAACAAAATCGTGTGATTTAGATAAACCATCATTAAAGATAAGATTATGTCATGGATTTCGTGACTTTCAGAGACCTTCATGACATTTTTCCGCTTCAGCCCCAGGGTGGTGGGGCCAGAGCTATCAGGCAGCGTGCAGTGCCCAGAGCCCTCGGTGGGTGTTATGATGGGTGGAGCCTGGAGCCCACGGCTGGGCCCGAGCTCTCTTTCCCCCCCACTTGGGCTTCAGTTAGCCCCCCATCAACCCTTCCAACCATTATTTTTAGTAAAAATCACAGACCGGTCACGGGCTTCTGTGAATTTTTGTTTATTGCCTGCGTCCTGTCCGTGACTTTTACTAAAAATAACCGAGACAAAATCTTAACCTTAACTATCATACATCACCAACAGCAGCATAGCTCCTCGGCATCAGTCTACCATCGGACCTTTCCTCTGCTCTTTGCATAGCTTCCCATTGACTATCAAATCAAGTCCAAGGTCTCAGACATTATCTTCAAGGCATTGAATGGCCTGAGCCAGCCACATCTAAAAGATCAATTTAAAGCTGCAGGCTAAGGACTGTGGCTGACAACTTCACTCCTCGGGCCCAGTGGCACTGTCTATCACCGGTTAAGCTTATCGGTACAGGAGACAGAACTTCCACAGGAACTAAGAACTCTCATGAACCTCACCCCCTTCTGCTTCAAGTGCAAGGCACACTTCTTTGACCTGAGTGATGGGGTATACCAACCCCACACTGGGTCTGAAGGGATCAGCGAGAGGCTGTGGGTGCAGGCAGCCTCACCCAACTTCACGTGCAGTAAGTGTCAGACCTGGAGAGAGGAATTAAAGTCTAGACCTGGCTCAGTTAGGGCCTGACCTGGAAGGAGAGCAGATCTCTGGCTCTCATTCAGTGAGAGAAGCCTGGCTGGAATCAGGGAGCAGAGTGGGACTGCTGGCAGATGCAGCCTCCTGGAAGGAAGGTACGTCTGCAACAGGGAGGCTAAGGCAGTTGGGAAAGAACGTGGCAGGAAGTGAGTCCATCCAGGATTCTGTGCTCTGGTGGAGGGGCCTGCAGAGAGCAGGACGGCACCTGCTGAGTCATGCACTGCCCTGAGAGAGGAGTAGAGAAAACTTTCCTGCAGCAGAACGAGTTGGGTGGCAGAAAGCGCTAAGAAGCTCTGCAGCTGGCTGGTGGACGGGGCCAGGGAGAGGCTGACACAAAGGCTCAAGACAGAACAAGGAAGCAAGTGGTCCAGGGAGACAGCAAGAGGTCTAGGTAGTCAGGCTTTGACTGCCTATTCAAGGGTCCCTGGGCCAGGACTCGTGGAGGGGGAAGACCTGGGTTGCCCTACCAGCCCACTGAGGAAAGTGGAGTGGAATTCCTCCTGCCTCCCCGCCACAAAGGGTAAGGACCAATGAAACCTGCTGATACCAGGGGTAAGGACTAGTGAGTCTGGACACAAATTGAGGGTCCAAAGTGAAGTTGAAGGACAATTATTTGTGGGACTATTGGTTTACCCCAGAAAGGGGGGACTCTATGGATATGTCTACGCTGCAACTGGGGGCAAGGCACCCGGCCTGGGCAGTCAGACTCGTGCTAGAGCTAGTGTGCTAAAAACAGCAGTGTGGATGTTGCAGCTCAGGCCTTGTAGCTCTTTGTCCCAGAGTGTCCGCTCACAGACTTTTCCCTGCCAGGAAATAGAAATGTAGCTGGCTTGACTCATACTTTCTATTTCGTTTTGTGTTTCTTTTGTTTTAACGAGGTTAAGGATTTCGTAGTCTTGTCCATTTGTATCAGATTCTTGTGGCAGAGCTGCTCTGGATAGGAAGCCTACTATATGTGATTCAGTTCCTTTTTTATAGCATTGTAACAGGACCCACGACCTGCCCCTCTTCCTGGGGCCCACTTGCTGCCCCCAATAAGGCTCAGAGAGGCTTCAGGGTTGTGCAACATCCATGTCTTAATTTACTTAAGGTTATCCCACCACCATCTATCTATATACAAGCTTTACAGGATTAATCCCCTCCTTTACAGGCAGAGTCAGCCGGCAGCTAGGTGGCTGGCTGGCTTTATAGCCCTTGGCTTGTCAGGCCAGCAGGTGTTGCTAATCCTCAGGCGGCATCAGGCCTTTTCCATCAGCCCCAATCTGTTACCCCTGATTGGAGGTGACTGGGCAGGGGCTAATTAGGTGCTTTTGCACCAGCACCCTGCTACAAGCATACATGCAGGTGGTAATGTTGTAGTCTTCAGAGCATATGTTGGAGGCATTTTGGAGCTGATAGCTGTGGTTTCTTGAAAATGACTTCAAGTGATTAATGATCACTTTTAATATGTATGGATTTTTTTCCTTGTATGTAGAAGATCAGATTTTTCACAGGCAAATACTATTGCTAGCAGGGCC
>NW_020682156.1:0-2173 GCF_002925995.2 Terrapene triunguis
CATCTGCGTCTGATGAAGTGGGCATTCACCCACGAAAGCTTATGCTCCGATACTTCTGTTGGTCTTAAAGGTGCCACAGGACCCTCTGTTGATTTGTGTGACAGCGAGAGGCAGCGCTCCCCAAGGCCTGGTGGAGTCGCTGTGTAGGCTCTGCACTGCTATAGCTTTACTCCTCTCCCACAGGGCTGTGGGAACAACGGCGTCCCTGGGCCCTCCTCCATGTTCACCCTGCATCTCCTTTTGTCTTTGCCCCTCAGCGCCTGGAGTGACTCACGTGATTGTCCGCGAGGACCCCTACCGCGTGTCGGGAGACCATATGGCTTTGGGCCTGCTGGCCGGCGCCGCCACCGGGGCCGCCCTGGGATCCTTCATGTGGATGCCGTGCTGGTTCTAAGAACTCGCTCGCCCGCGGGACGCCTCTGGACCAAGCGCTTGACCAAGAAGTTTGAGTTCCCTCCAGGCAGCCTGCGGGGCGATGCCCTATAACGTAGATCGTTGTAAGGTTCCCCTCCCATCCCCGATGAGTCCGCACTTTGCTTGGCATGCCTGACTAGGCGCATTGGTGGCATAAATTTTCCTTTGCCTCCTAACCCAGCAGTCATTTAATTTTCTCATCACTCAACACAATCCAGACGCCCCTGGCCCACCCTGACCTAGGCACTGTGCTGCCCACCCAGACCTCAACCAGGGCCAAGCAGAGAGCGCTGTTGTTCTGGAGGATGAACAGAGACCTCCGGTACCTCCCAGCGTCTCCTTCTGCTCCGAAATGACAGCTTCTGCTCCTGGCCCTCCTCCTCTGAAGAGAGGGACAGAGGAGGTGAGCACGGAGCCAGATCCTCAGCTGGTGTAGGGTGATTTAACGCCACTGATGTCAGTGGGTTGATGCCAGCTTACTCCAGCTGAGAATCTTGTCTCCATTGGCCCCCGGGTTTCAGATCCCTGTAGCGTACAGGCAGGGCCGGCTCTAACTTTTTTGCTGCCCCAAGCAGCAAAAAAAAGCGCCGCCCCCCCGCGCCCCCCCCGCCGAGCGCCGCGCCGCCGGAGCGCCCACCCCCCCGCGGAATGCCGCGCCGCGCTGCCCCCCGCCACCCCAAGATTGGCCGCCCCTTACCAGGTGCCGCCCCAAGCATGTGCTTGGTTGCCTGGTGCCTGGAGCCGGCCCTGCGTACAGGCCAGTGCTTTGCAAGTTGCAGGTGTTTCATACATTGCATTTAAAAGCAATAATACTTGGACTTAAATAGGAAGTAAAAGGAAACAGCCCCTTTCCTATGTAGCAGCCCCCCTCAGGTGTGTAACATATATAGAACATGTGACTGACTAGCTGTGTAAAGGAAACACATATGTCATCCCACTGTGGGGGGAGGAGGGCAGGGTATTTTAGTTTAGACGTGATTCTATATGGTCCAGTGCACAGTGAAGTGCACTAGGCAAAGTCGACAGCGTAGTTCATGCCACCTGTAAAATATACTTGGCCATGAGCCACGCGAATCCTTCCGTGTGTCACATTTACACCAGCGCATGTTGACACTTACCCAGCGTCTGTTACACTCCACTTACATATTAAAAAGCTATGACTTACTCGCTAAGTGTGTGACGCCCTCTGTCCTTCCCCCACGGCGCTTTGGGCTGGGGCTGGCCTGGTGGTTAGTGCCCAGCCCCAGCTGCCCCCTAGGGCCTATCCCTCAGCCCCAGCTCTTGCTCTCTGAGCTGCCGGGCGGAGAATGCCACCCCCCAGGAGGCAGGACAAGGGAGGTCTTTGTGGCAAAGACTGCGGTGGCCCCCCAAAGTGCTAGGTCTTGAAGGGGACCATAGCCACGCAGGGTGATTTTGGGAGGAGTGTGAAGTGCAGCCCTTTTACAGGCTCCCGGCCAAGGCTCAGGCCGTTCCAGGGCCCCTTACTCCCCAGTGGCAGAACTTGGTGCATGCAAGGGTGGAGGGTAGTATGCCCATTCTGCATCCACTGGCAGGAGTGGGTATGCACAAGGGCGAAAGGCAGTATGCCCATTCAGTGCCCACCTGTATTTCAAGAGGCAGGCATACACCATGCCAATTGCTGAGGGAAAACAGGCGGTAGCTTCCCATCTCTCCTACTAGATCTGTGGGCGGCAAGCAGGGCCGGCTCTGGCTTTTTTGCCGCCCTAGGCAAAAAAGCCTCCGGCCGCCCCCCCCCCGC
>NW_020682157.1:0-8059 GCF_002925995.2 Terrapene triunguis
TTAGACTGACAGCTGTTTCCTCTGGATGTCAGATTAAATCAGGAGAACCTCCTGGTTGCCTCAGGTGTGCATCCTTGAACAATCTACCACTGCTCCACTCAAATTGCCAAAACAGAGACGCTAAGCGGGAGTGGGTTTTTTTGGAGGGGCGGGGGGGGGTGTTAAACAGTGGACAGCAGGAAATCTGCCAGACACACAACAGAGTCTTCTGTGCCACCTACAACCAGTATGCCAGTGCCCAGCTCCACACACCAGGACTTATCAAGTCATCATCTCTGGAACCATTTCCATCTCTATTAATCCCAGCTACACACCTTGGAAGGCTGCTAAGCAGAAATAGGCCTGACCTTTGAAATTTAGAATTGAATCTGAACTTCCTTAAATTTCAGGAGTGATAGGATTTGGTGTTCTCGTTTGGGCCCATCTATGATGATAAATGTATTTTAAAAGCCAAGGGACAGCATACTGCATTGCCAAATATAGAGCACTTACAAAAAGACAAATGCACTAAATATAGCATAGCCAAAACCAAGAAGCATTGAAGTCTTATTAGCAAAAAGTCATATCCACTGTGTGGATGGAGGATCACATTAAACTATGTAGACTGTAAGATTGACTCAATTTAGAATGAACTTATCGGTGGTGTTGTGATTATTGAATCTACAAAGTTACCCTATGCTTCATTGTAAAAAGTATGTGATGTCCTATTTTTCATAGTTATTGTAACAAGTTGTTTATGAAGATGGCTGTTGTAATAGGTGCAAGAAAACCGGACAGAGAAATTGTATTAGTCCAAACAAAATGCCCTACTGATGTAAGTCAAGGACTGTGGTGATATCATACTTGGTAAACAAGAAAATGTGGGAACAAAGTTTTACCTATGCCAAGTTTGGTCTTACAGAAGTGGGTTTAATTGGTGGACAAAATAATGAAGATAAAATATGCAACCCACTTTGATTCCTTTTTGGGGTTCTTAAATAGAGACTTTGGGGAGAAAATCATTCCCCAACATGCCAGCATTGAAAGTCATCTTGACTCATCTAAAAGATTTTCTTTCTGAAAGGAAGGCCAGCTGGCCTTGCTCTTGTTAAGGAACTGTGTTTTCACCTATGAGTGCTGAAAGTCATCACATTATCTTTGACATCCAGTCCTCGATCCACCAGTGAGGCACATAAGATCCTGTATTGTATTCCCTTTCCTTGTTGTGTTATTTTCTGTCCCAGTGTTTCTTTCCTCCTCTCTTCCCTCACTCTCTTGGCTTTTCATGGAATCCTGAAGTCCACTATACTACATTCATCCAAATCTGCCTTTTTTAAGGAAAAAGAATCCAGCAAGTGGACAGACCTGACCAGATAGTAACTAACCAGGTTTCAAGAAACAGGTGTCATGGCTGATTTGCCAGCCAACGTATCCACTCATAACTAATCAGAGGTTCAGTGCTCCAAAAACATCAACAAATGCCATATTTCACACATCTTTTCTATCTTAATCTATCTCAGGGGTCGGCAACCTCTGGCACGTGGCTCGCCAGGGTAAGCACCCTGGTGGGCCGGGCCAGTTTGTTTTCCTGCCACGTCAGCAGGTTCAGCCGATCGCGGCTCCCATTGGCCGCGGTTCACCGTCCCAGGCCAATGGGGGCTGCGGGAAGTGGCACGAGCCAAGGGATGTGCTGGCCACGGTTTCCCGCCTCCCCCATTGGCCTGGGATGGTGAACCACGGCCAGTGGGAGCCACGATCGGCCGAACCTGCCGATGTGGCAGGAAAACAAACTGGCCCGGCCCACCAGGGTACTTACCCTGGTGAGCCACGTGCCAGAGGTTGCCGACCCCTGATCTATCTTATCTATCAGGATAAATTAATGCCTTTCACGTCAGGACTGAGAGAAAAATTAATCTTTTCCTTTTTATCAAAGAAAGGTTGTTCTGAAAATAAGAGACATATTTTGACTCAAAAAGGAGAAAGCCTTTGATAAGGTCTGACTAAGCTTGTTTTGCATAACCACTCAACCACAATTTCAATATAAATGCTTGTCTTAATGTTGTGCTCTTTCTTGAGTTTAATCAGTAAACTTTCAATTTGAATGAATACTTTGGGGTGTTTGCCAAGCAACCGAGTAAAATCAAGGCCTCTGTTTAAAAATAATCCCAGACCTGCCTATTACTGTTTAATGTTGGACAGTGAAAAAGTTTATAAACACTTAAACTTTTTAGGCCTTTAAGAGCAATATCAACACAACAGTGTTCAGAAAAAAAAGGGCATGTCAGAACAAACAGCAAAGTGTCTGCAGCTTTTGAGCATAATGAAAGATCTGATTAAATGGATGGTAGTGATTTTGCTCAAGAAATAACATAAATGGGAGGAAAATGGCAGAACAGAGTTTGTCTTAACAGCGCTGCTAACTCAAGGTATAACTCAAGTTTTGCCCCAAGTCAATGCCTGTCCCCACACACAAATTTCTAACTCAAGTTAAGTAGTGTTTTACACTCACCAGGCCCTGGGCTGAAGTTTGAGTGCTGCTGAAGGTGGTGCTAGTAATGAAATGGGGACTCAGCAGCTCTAATTAGAACTCATCAGGGGCTAATCCAAACACTCTGTGTAGCTCAAGTGTTGTTTCAATGTGGACACTCTCACTCTTGCGCTCAGTCCAGCTAGGCTAGGCTACCTTGAGTGGAGAAACTTGCAGTGATCACAAGCCCCTGTAGCAGAGGGATTGTTCTGCATGAGCCCAATGAGGTTAATTGCCCTGTAAGAATAACAACAATTGTGTCACACTCAAACAATTACATCAGTGGGGCCCTAAGATATCAGGATGAATAAAGGAAATTTGTTTTAACATAGTGTTTTAGGATTTCCTGTCTAGGTCTATATCCTAAAGTGCAGGCCCAAAATGTTACTGTTAATTGAAACAAGATAGTGATATTCTGAAAATAAAGAGTGTGAATTTGTCACTTATGTAATAGGATGGGATACTGAGGGTGAGTTTAATAATCCTTGCCCATGGCAACTTGATTTTCCTTCTCTAAAGGCATACACTGAAAAATTAAACACTTCCATATTGTCTGGAACGAACGGCATCATTGATTATTTCACCCATGAAGGGTGATGGCATTTCTTTCTCTTGGTGGAAAAATATGATTTCCATACTTCAGTGATCTTTCACACTTCTGAAAGAAACAAACTGTAGCAGCCACCCTTCACAGGTGAAAGACCCCATGCCATATGTCTGAGACTAACATTTGAAGTTTGTGTTACAAAATATCCTCATAAAAGGCCCAGTATGATAAGAGAATATCATTCATTTTTTCAATGGCTGTGTATTAATCCCTGAGCATTTCTCTTTTGCAGTATTAGGCAGCTGGATGTAATAATCAGAGCCATTCCCAGTCCTCAAGAAATGTAGGTTGGTTGGGTGGGATCATCAAAATAAGGGGCTACAGAACCAGGGCTTGATATAGTCTTTAAATAGAGAATATTGAGGCTGTAGCCAGTCTGTATACAGTGCTCCTTTGTAGGTAGTCAGTAGAAATTCTGTGTGAAGGGTTTGGTAGCAGCATTCAGCCTATAGTTTGAGTTTTTGCAAGGAGGTTTTGAACCAGATTGTCAGCCCTGCTCTGTTTCCTTTGCACTACTTTGGCAGCACAAATGGGATGGAAAGCTGGTTTAAACAGTCAGCTGGAGAGTCTCTTTGCACAGGGGAGACCTCAGGTGATATAAAGTTAGCATAACTCTTTCTGTGCCACTCACTCCTGGCCCCACCAGAGAAGAGCGTCTGATGAGGTCAGAAAGGAGCCCCTTGCTCTCTGGTGAAGTGGGATTAGTGTAAAAACCTTTGGGGAGCTATCATCAGGTGGCATAATTTACAGCAGCTCTGAGGCAGCCTTAAGATGCACATGGTTTGTGTATGGTTGCCAACTTTCTAATTCCATAAAACTCAACACCCTTGCCCCGCCCGCTGCCCTGCCCATTTCCTGAGGCCCCGCCCCTACCTCACCCCCGCTCACTCCATCCCCCCCTCCCCCAGTCACTTACTCTCCCCCACCCTCGCTCATGTGCCCATTTTCACTGCAAGGCCCACACAGGCGTATTTATTGTTTTGACAGACGTATTATGTTCAGGTTTTATTTGTTACAGGATGCTAGAGTTGGCAGCAAAATAGTCAAAAAGGGTAATTTAAAAAAAAATGAATTTTCACAAAGGTTTTCATGATTCTTTCCCTCCCCTCTTCCCATTTTTCGTAACCAGCTCCACATTTTTTGTTCACTAAAGTTATGTAATTTTATGTGTGGAATTAGGACCACACATTATCACAGCTGCAAGGGGTCCATTAAAGGCCCACTCCTGAAGCCCAAATACAAATCCATAGAGCACAACCACAGAAATGCACACCTGTCCAGATACCTATATAAATAAATCTGTAGAAACTGACTCCCACACCTACATGCAGATACACACGTGTATTCATGTGTACATATCTAGCATGCACTAACACATATACTTCCACATTATTTATTATTACAATTGTTGCTTAGTGCATAGAGACCGCAACTAAGATCAGGGCTCCAGGGTGGTAGGTGTTGGACATACACATAAAAAGAGAGTCTGCAACAAAGAGTTTATAATGTAGCAAGATAAAGGTGGGAAGAAATGTATGATACATTGCTTCTTCTGCAATTACTAGTCAACAACATTCACTTTTTAAGAAATAATACATTTCTTTTAGAGTTCCCTTCTCTTTAAAAATGTGTTATGAAATGAATACACACATTTTATGTCATAATTTTTTTTGTGCACAAGCCAGCAAAAGGAATAAAAGTCAAAGAGTTAGGCTGCAAATTTTATTTACACATGTATACACACATGCGGCAATACACGCACCTCCCTACACAAAGACACACAGTCTTTTACACACATACAATGCATGCACGCACACACTTGCCTACACAGAGACACTCAGCCAGAAAGGGAGGAGGGTGGGCTGGAGGGGAAAACATGGTGGGGGGTGGAGGAGAGAGGATGGGAAAGGAAAGAGGCCAAAGACAAGAGCAAGGTAGGGGTGTGAGGGGGCAGTGAAGGAGAGAGGAGGGGTGTGGGGATATGTGGGGTGGATGGGGATGTAGGGGGAGGCAGAAGGCTACAGGTGCATGAGGATGGGGGGGCACAGGGGTTATAGGGACATAATGGGAGTGCAGCAGTGTATGGAGGGGAATGGGGTGCAGGTGCATGGGGGTGAGGAACATGGGAGTGGTGGCTCTGGGAGGTGGAGAGGATGGGTGGGAGAGTGCTGTAAGAGGTACAGGGCTGGGATGGGTAGGTGTGGGGGTCGGGATGGGATGGGGGAGGGATGCAGTGAGGGGGATGGGGTGGGGGGGTTGGGATGGGGAGGGATGCAATGATGGGGCAATGGTTGTGCGAGGCGGGGGGTGGGACGGGGAGGGATGCAGTGAGGGGGATGGGGATGCAGCCCCATTCCCAGCACTCAGAGATGGGGATACACATACCTCCAAACTCCTGGGTGCCGGTGATGGGTCAACAGACCATGGTTCACCTCAGGGCAAGCACCACAGCTCGAGCCCAGCCGCACAAGGAGAACAGGGCTGGGCAACAGTGGGAGAGGCGCGCGCCATGTGACCCCTCAAGAGTCACCTATGGAGTACTCGAGTGGCGCTAGTTCCTCCCCTGCCCTGACCCAGCCAATGGGAGCTGCACCTGAGGGCAGGGTGGGGGGTAGGGGGCAGCATGCAGAACCCTCCCCCCTCCCCCCGGACAGCCCCTAAGGCTAGGAGCTGGACATGCTGGCTGCTTCCCGACCCGAGAGCCGCATGGCGTGCAGTGCGGCGGCTAGCAGGAAGCCTGCCATCCCCGCTGCAGCACCGTGTGAACTGGACATTCAACGGCCCAATCAGCAGTTCTGACCAGAGCTGCCCGGATCCCTTTTGGACCTGGTGTTCCAGTCCAAAACTGGACACCTAATCACCCTAGGGTTGAGCCAGCCTTCAGCTGCCTTGAGGATCAATAGGAAGGAAAAGTGGCATAACATCTTCTTTATGTGCCCCACTCCACAGGTCTTGTGCCAGGGTAGAATAGGAATCTTAGGGGAAGAAGGAAGACTGCAAAGGTGTTTTAAAAGATTAATTAATGCTACCTCATTTCAATTTAAATTATACTTCCTAATTTCTATTTCTATCTGCTATATTTCAATTTAGTAACTACATTATTTAAACATGTAGAGCAGGGCCTGGACTGGCAAACCGCGGTCAGTGGGAGCTGCAATCGGGTGAACCTGTGGACGTGGCAGGTAAACAAACCATTCCGGCCTGCCAGGGGGATTACCCTGGTGGGCCGTGTGCCAAAGGTTGCCGATCCCTGATGTAGAGCACATATTTAGATATTATATAAATTAAAGCTGCATTTGATAGCATGGTTTTCCCCCACCACACAATATTCAAAATCAAGTTAAACACAAAACAATCTAGCTAATTATACATTTTTTCTTTTCTGTTTTTCATTTGAAAGCTTTATCTCACCCTACCCATGTATAGCCACTAGAGTATAATGAAAGAGGTTAGGTCAAATTAGAAAATATCTGTCAGACACCCGAGTCTTGGTGCTAATGAATATATAGGATCTCTTATAGTCTCTTGAAGGCTTCTCCTGTGATTGCTATCACTCATTGTTGGCAGTCAAATTGCTGTTGTTGGCTGCTAATTGTTTTTCTTTTGATCACAATGTTAGAAACCTAGTTTTTGTCTGTGTCTTCTGCTGAACACCTTTTGTGTTTCGTTTTGGCTGAATTATACTTAATGATTTATTGTTTGTTACTTTTTCATCTTTTTTTTCTGGTTAACTTAATTATGTTTTCTCCCTGTGCATTGAGAGCAACCATTCATTGTGATTTTAAATAATAATACTAAATTGCGAAAAAGGAACTTCGACTCAAAGATTTTAGGGCCAGAAGGGACCATCATGATCACCTACTCTGACCTCCTGCACATCGCAGGCCACAGAACCTCACCCACCCACTCCTGTAATGGACCCCTAACCTCTGGCTGAGTTAATGAAGTCCTCAAATCATGATTTAAAGACTTCCAGTTACAGAAAATCCACCATTTTCACTAGTTCATACCAGCAAGTGACCTGTGCCCCATGCTGCAGAGGAGGATGAAAATCTCTCAGAGTCTCTGCTAATCTGACTTTCCCAACCCCAAATATGGTGATCAGCTAAACCACGAGCATATGGGCAAGACCCACCAACCAGACACTTGGGAAAGAATTCACAGTAGTAACTTCTCTTTCTGTCACATGGTTTAAATAGTTCTTTGAAATATTAATACTATGAAGATCTACAATCACAGGCATCAGCTTCCAACTTTCACCGGGCGTGCTCAACCCCCACTCATTCCTTCCTCCAAGGCCTCACTCCCATCCTGCCTCTTCCCACCCTGCTCCGCCCCTGCCCCATCTCTTCCCACCCAGTTCTGCCCCCTCCCCCAGCATGTCCCATCCCTGCTTATCCCCCTCCCTCCCAGCACCTCTGTACCACAGAACAGCTGATCTGCGGCGGGTGGGAGGTGCTAGGAGGGAGGAGGAGGAGGAGCTGATCGCCGGGGCCATCAGCAGGCAGGAGGCTCTGTGCGGGAGGGAGGGGAACTTGGCTGGCGGTAGGTGCTAAGCATCCGCTAATTTTTTTCCATGGGTGCCAGCCCTGGAGCACCCATGGAGTTGGCACCTATCTCTACAATAACAAAATATGAAAATTTTAGACAGTGGAAATATTTAGGAAATAACATAGCATTGATATGGAGAAATACTAAAACTTTGAGTCATTTCCTAACTAAGGAAAAGTGGTTAATTGATTCTAGCACATAAGTCAAATAAGAACAAATCAGGGAATAACAAACAGAGCATACTTGAAAATGTTGCCATGTTTCATCTTCACAGAGCAATTCCAGTGGAACTTAAACTTAGTGAAAAGCAACAGAGGGTCCTGTGGCACCTTTAAGACTAACAGAAGTATTGGGAGCATAAGCTTTCGTGGGTAAGAACCTCACTTCTTCAGATG
>NW_020682158.1:0-3904 GCF_002925995.2 Terrapene triunguis
CCAGAAGCCTGATTTGCAAACATATACATGAAGTGTATATAGAAAATAGGATGTACAATGAAGGCCTGATTTTTAAACACAGGACTTTGAATTCTTTGGTAAAGCTTTATAGAATGCAACTGTTTGATTTGCAGAACTTTGTGTGATCTTTTCATGGTTCTGAATCATGTGGATTTGCAGTACAAGTTTCTCTTTGATTTTCAGATTCAACCCAAATCAAGACAAACACAGCAAAAGCCAGCCACCAAGTCATGCCTGATTTTAGCTCAAACCTATGGGAAAACACTGAATTTCCATTCAAAACCATCCAATCCATACATTCCAAACTTAACCTTGGCTAACCTAAAACTCAGTCTAGATTCACTGATAGTTCATGAACCTTAGTAAACCAAGTCTGAGGTTTGAATTTGCAATGAAACTCAACATCATGGGAATTCATTCAGTTTTCAAGTTTTGTTGCAAAAGAATCATCCAGTTTCATTTTGGGTACGTCTACACTACCTGCCGGATCGGCAGGTAGTGATCGATCTATCAGGGATCGATTTATCGCGTCTAGTGTAGATGCGATAAATCGATCCCCGATCACGCTCCCCGTCGACTCCTGTACTCCACCACGGCGAGAAGCGGAAGCAGAGTTGACGGGGGAGCGGCGGCAGTTGATCCCGCGCCGTGACGACACGAGGTAAAGTTGACCTAAGATACGTTGATTTCAGCTACACTATTCTCGTAGCTGAAGTTGCGTATCTTAGGTCGATTTCCCCCCCCCCCCCAGTGTAGACCAGGCCTTTGTGTCTCTTTTGGTATCTTCAGACTGTATGGCAGATTTCCGTACTGAAATTTTGAGGTTTATTTCTGTATTCTCTATTTCAGACTTTATTGTCTGTCTTTTATTCTTCCCTTTTGAATGGCTCAAATGCCACACTACAAACTGGCTTTAGGTGGAATATATAGCTGTGTTTAAATAATTTGTTTTAATCACATTAAGCTTGGTCATCCATTTTGACCTATGTATTTGTTACATTCTACAATAGGAGGGGGAAAGTGCAAAGCAGAGAGGAGGTTCCCAGGTGTCTTTCCCTTCCAGGGCCTTACGAACAGTGAGATTTAAAGTGTGTAATACAACTCAATACATTCATCATATATGATTTCACCAAAAGATGCCTCTTCACATCGCAATGAGAGGCAGATTCATGTTGCATCCACTGATCTCCCTCCACCAATCTGTACATCTCCCCTAGAATATGGATTTATGTGCATCTCCTTCATTTCTCTAAATATCCATATGTAGGACAGGTTGTCTCACTTTGTTCTTTGTATCTGGTATGTGCCATCCTGAGGAACAAGATGCTACCTATGTAAGGTAAAAAACTGGATGATATTTTCCCTTTCTAACTCCTATAGTCTCAATTACTATTTGAATACTGTGCTTTTCAGTACTATAAGATAAAGCGAATAGGCATTGGAGATTGATGAAAGACAGACCATCCTGTGTCTTGGCTGAGTACCGCATGCACAATAGGAAGGTAGCATGTCTCTAAATTAAGATAACAATAGATGTTTGTTACTGTTTCCATCAGTTTGCAATTGTATATTTACACAGTGCCTTGCTGAGGAACTCCTCCCCAAATCACAGTGAGGCTTCAGGCCATCCCGAGGCACAACTGATATGATATTCATGGCCCGACAGATTCAGGAGAAGTGCAAAGAGCAACAGCAGGAACTGTTCATGGCATTCATCGATCTAACCAAGGCCTTTGACTCTATCAATCTTGAGGCCCAATGGAAGGTGCTGTGTCGGTTTGACTGTCCACAGAAATTCATTTCCATCATCAGACTACTCCATGATGGGATGACTGCCACCATTCTGTGCAACGGCTTAGAGCAGTGGTCACTAACCAGTCGATCGCGATCGATTGGTCGATCCTAGAGGATCTCTCGGTCAATCGCAATTTCCGGCAGCACAGTAGGGGCTACTGCTAAGACAGGGTCCTTGCCCCAGCCCCACACTGCTCCTAGAGGTGGCCATCATGGCCCCGTGGCCCCCTGGGGGGGGGGACAGGGGTCTCCCTCAGTGCGCTGCTCCTGCCAGAAAGCACAGCCCCCGCAGCTCCCATTGGTCGGGAACAGGGAGCTGTGACCAACGGGAGCTGCGGGGGCGGTGCTTGCAGGGAGGGGCAGCATGCAGCACCATGAGCCCCTTGCCCCACCCAGGGGCCGCAAGGGCGCGTTGGCACTGTCCAGGAATGGCATGGGACCAGGGTAGGCAGGGAGCCTGCTTTAGCAGCAGCCACACTCTCCCACGGACCGGGAGCTGCTGGAGGTAAGTGCTGCTCGGCAGGAGGCCACACCCTAACCCCCACACCTGAGCCCCCTCCCAGAGCCAGTCAACTTTTCAATCTCCAACATCTCCAGACAAACTCTTAAGGTCACGAAAATTGGCATCACTACCATCAGTATGCAGATGACTGTGTCATTCTCTCACACACACAGAGGCAGATCTGCTAAGTACCCTAAACCTTTCTGCAGATTCCTATCACAGCCTGGGTCTCTCTCTCAACATCGGGAAAACCAAGGTACTCTACTAACCCTCACCTGCACAAACTACTCTTCGTACTCCACAAATCACCATCAGCAGAGAACCCTTGGAAAATGTGGACCATTTTCAATACCTTTGCAACCACCTCTTCCAAACAGCCAGCATTGACAAAGAAATTGAATACAGGATCTGCTGTGCCAGCTCATCCTTTGGAAGACTACTCAAACGAGTCTTCAATGATAGGGATCTGCAAATAGGCACCAAGATATTGGTTTACAAGGCAATTTTCATCCCCACCCTTCCGTATGGGTGTGACACCTGGGTAACCTATGAGGACATCTCAAGCGGCTGGAGTGGTTCCAGCAGGACTGCCTCAGGGGGATTCTCAGGATCAGCTGGGAAGACCAATGCACTTACATCAGTGTTCTATCTGCAGCCAACATCAGCAGTACAGAAGCGCAGGTCATGAAACATCAATTCTGCTGGGCTGGCCACTGTGTATGTATGCCTGTGTAGTGGGGCAGCTGCCCCCCTCCAGTAAAGAGGGGTTAAAAGCAGCCCTGGAGAGGGCTGTGGCATGGGGAAAAGCTAGGCTGATTGGAGGAAAGCAGCCACAGGTGGGGCCACGCCCCAATCAGGCCACAGCTGGCCCTATGAGGGGGCTGAGGGCCAGAGACTGGGACACTCTCTAGCTCTGTAGAGAGAGAAGGACCTGGCTGCCTGGGAAGCTGAGGGGGGTTACCTAGGCTGGAGCAGTGCTGCGGAAGGGCAGAGGGAACTGGGGAGCTCCAGCCTAGCAAAGCCCCAGGCTGCAGGCTGAGTTAAGGGCCCACAAAGGGTACTAGGGCTGCAGAGGGGCAGCCTAGGAATAGGCAGAGGCAGCAGGTCCAACCCCCATTGCCGATGATGAGTGGTTTACAGACTGCAGTCTGCCCCAGTGAGTGGGGGGGCTAGATGATGACTGGCAGTAGCCACTGAGGCAAGGTGAGGATAGAGGGTTGGGGGTTCTCCTGGGGGGGGGGAGACCCAGATTGTAGGTTACTGCTGGGGCAGAACCCCTGGGCAAAGGGCACCGGAGTGCAGACGGTGCTCTGGGCTGGGAAGAGCTAATTCCCTAGACGACCAGCAGGAGGCGCCGCACCAGTGAGTCATCACCCCGCCACAGCCTGACACTCGCCTCCCAAAGCAAGTACTTTTCTCTCAATTAAGTCAGGGAAGAAGGGCTCACGGAGGGTAGTGGAAGTACTTCAAAGACATACTGAAAGTACACCTTAAAAAGGGAGGCATCAACCCAACAAACTGGGAGGACTCGGTGCGGAACAGAACACAGCGGCACCACACCATACACCAAGCTGCAGCTCACTTTGA
>NW_020682159.1:0-1084 GCF_002925995.2 Terrapene triunguis
GGCCTGCGGGGCCTGCCCCCACCCCCGGCTCGTCGGGGCTCAGGAAAGGCTGCTCTAGCCCCGGGAGGAAGGTGGGCTGCAGGCATGACTGCCATGACCCCTGTGTGTCCCTGTGGGGGCGGACGATTTGGGCCTGACCCCCTTGGGCTGGGCCTTGCTGGGCTTGCGGTGGCAGGGGAGGGCGGAGTCGTTGACTCAGCAGCCTGGGTGGAAACAAACAGAATCGGCGCTGTCCGTGAGAATGGCAGAGCCAGAGACCGCGAACCCCAGCTGGCTGGGTCGTCCCCACAGAGCCACCAACAGCCCCCCCGAAGCAGAGCAAAGGCCCCCAGCAGAGAACATGGGGAGCGGGGTCCAGTGGCTGGTTAAGAGCTGACCCCTGCACTGGTGCCATCCTCCCTGTGCCCCCTGCTCCGGGCAAGGATGCCCCAGCCTGACCCCTCTCCTACTGGGGAGTGTCCCCTGGGGTCCAGCCTCAGCCTCCCCTGCTGCTCACAGTCCCATGCGCCCCTGCTCTGTCCCGGGGCACACGTCCCCTGGAGCCAGCAGCCCAGCTCTCCCTCCCCGCTCGTGGGCCGGTGTCTTTCTGGGACTGCGCGGGGCAGTGGGGCCGTGTCCCCAGAGCCCAGCGGAGGGGCTGCCCCAGGCACAGGCCTGGCTGACACGGGGCCTGGCGTGGGAGCTGGTCCCGCCCGCTGAGACTGAGTGCCGGCGCCTCAGGCGTGTTCCTGGAAAGCTACAGGAAGCTGCTAACGGTCTGGGCTTGTGGGGCTCAGCCCCTCAGAGCCCTGTTCCCCCTGGGCATGGGTGGGGGAGGGGACCCGAGGGGACCCGCCCCGGCTCCTCGTGCAGCGTCTGGTGTGTGTGGGGGGGGGGGGGGGCAGCTGAGGGGAAACGGCCTGACTCAGCCACTGGCTCCGATCGCGCATTTTCCGGGCACCAGGGCGAAGCGCTGAGCAGTTTCCAGCAGGGCCTGTCGCCCGTCAGCCTCGCTCAGCAGGTGACTCACCCGGGCAGGGGGCGCCTCCCCCACCCCGGTGCCGCTGGCTGCCTGCACCCCTTCTGGCGCAGTGCGTGGAGCTAG
>NW_020682160.1:0-13887 GCF_002925995.2 Terrapene triunguis
CTTTGCTCCACACCACAGCCCTGAGCTAGATGCAGAGTGAAAACAAGAATACATTTATTCAGAGATTCAAGGGATTGTGAGTAAGGCCAGTGGAAACAAATTGTTTCGTCTCAAACAAAATCATGACACGTTTTCTAGAAACTAATCTTAACTAACAGGTTACCCTCCTGTCTAAAGAAGCGTCTCTCAACCACAGTTTTCTCCAGCATTTTCAGTCAAGTTTGGCTGAGACTTCCTCTTTCATAAAGCCAACTCGCTGGCTGTTTACTTCCTAGGTGAAGGATGACAAGGTGTCTTCTTTGTCCCCCAAATATACTGGAGCAAACATCTGATGTGCACTTTAAGATAGGATCCACCCCCACACCCCACACCCCCATCCCTGTTTACTTTTTCCTATTACTTGTCTCTCTCTGAAGTTTTTACAATCCTTCACTAGCATTTGGTTCAGACAGGCAGCAGCAGACCCATTGTGAACAACACAATACTGAATTTGCACATAAACAACTGGCTAGATAAACATTTCTTCCCTGACAGAAAACCTGCTTTTCACCTTTGCAGGTGACCCGTCCCCAGGCACAGACCTTAGGAACACAATTTTCAGTATAGATACCTAACTCTTTGCATAACACCCTTACTGGCATTTCTCCGTGACACTGATGACCAGGGTGACCCCAGCTTTTATCTGAGATGTCATGACATTCTTTGTTGACCTAGAACAGAGGTCGGCAACTTTTCAGAAGTGACAAGGAGTCCTGTGGCACCTTATAGGCTAACAGAAGTAGTGAAGCATAAGCTTTCGTGGGTGAATACCCACTTCGTCAGATGCATGGGTATTCACCCATGAAAGCTTATGTTCCAATACTTCTGTTAGTCTATAAAGTGCCACAGGACTCCTTGTCGCTTTTTACAGATCCAGACTAACACGGCTACCCCTCTGATACTTGACTTTCAGAAGCAGTGTGCCGAGTCTTCATTTAATCACTCTAATTTAAGGTTTCGCGTGCCAGTAATACATTTGAACGTTTTTAAAAGGTCTCTTTCTATAAGTCTATAATATATAACTAAACTATTGTTGTACGTAAAGTAAATAAGGTTTTTAAAATGTTTAAGAAGCTTCGTTTAAAATTAAATTAAAATGCAGAGGCCCCTGGACCAGTGGCCAGGACCCGGGCAGTGTGAGTGTCACTGAAAATCAGCTTGCGTGCCGCCTTCGGCACGTGTGCCATAGGTTGCCTACACCTGAACTAGAACATACAGGCCAGACCCAGGAGATTCCTGTAACTCTCAGCAGCCCCTCTGTGCCCCTCCAACAGTTGGCACTAACTGGTTCTTGGGTCACAGAAGCCCCTGAAGGAAACTGTGAGGAGCAATGCTTAAGGCTCAGACAGACAGCAAAGTTGAATCCAATTGCTGGATGCGCTGGAATAATTTAGCAGATGATACTCAATAAAAATGACTCCCTTTCCTCTTATCTGCTCTCCTGACGACACGTCGTTTTGCTGGCCTCTTTTAAGCCTATCCCCTGGGATAAAATCCTCCAAGTGATTTTAGGCCAACTAAACCCTGGTGCTGCACTGAGAGATGCTAGGAGAGGATCGCCACGTGGCGACTGGACAGGCCTGTTTCAGAACCATCGCTACGTGGCGTAAGAGCCATTGTCGAGTCCCGTGACGTTGTCGGGATTCCTGGCACCCAAAACCTGATCTTGCAACCCGTGAAAATCCCTAGGGTCAACCCAGGCAAAACTGGGATGGTGCTGCAACGAGTGGGATGGACGGACGGAGGGACAGGTTGTTTAGGGAAGCCCAGTTCATTGCACTAATGCAAAGCTCGAGAAGGGGTGGCTTAACCCTGACACACACTCACCGAACTCCGGCAGGAGGAGATCGACTGGTCTGGAAGGCAGTTCCGGGGGGCTCTCTTGTTGTGGTTTCAGAGGGGGAGGGACAGGAGGCAGAGGGGGTGGGACAATGGGCACTGGCTCAGGGGCTTGGCATTCCTCTCTATCAGGAAAGCTGCAAAGAAAAAGAAAGATCCCACGTTAACGCGGACACAAGCCTTCCCCGAATCCCCCTCCTTCCCTTCCCTGCATGGCTGCCTTAAAAATCAAGGGCCAGATCCTGATCTCATTGATGCCAGCGGACACTCGGACTCACTCCACTGAAGTGGAAGGAGCGACACTGGATTTGTACTGGGATCACGGGGATTAGAATCAGGGCCTTTGCGTTGTGCAAGAGCCAAGCGCTCAGGTGGGCTCAGCAGACCATGGAGGCATCACCAGGAGGTCACCACGGGTCACCTCCCGGCACAGACTTCCAATGCACCTCAAGGAAAAAGAATATTTAACAGCCAAATTGTAGACAGCTGGGATTGTCCCTGTCCTCACCGCTAACCACCATCAAAAACCACCCCCACCGACGACGGACGACCACCAAGAGCCCTTCAAATACCACATTCAGCACAAAGCCCTCCAACAGCACGAACGCTACAGTGTGGGTAAGGCGCTGCCCAGAACCAGGTGCCACCGCCATCCGCACTTCCCGTTCACCTGACCTGCTGTCCTACCGCAGAAATGGAGGGACTTCGAGAGGTCTTCAAGTCTCTCCCCCAGCGCTGAGGCAGGGCCAAGCAAACCTAGACCAGCCCTGACGGGTTTGTCCAGCCTGGTCTTAAAAACCTCCAGTGACGGGGATTCCACAACCTCCCTTGGAAGCCCGTTCCAGAGCTTAACTAGCCTGTGAGTTAGAAAGATTTCCCTGATTTCTGACCTAAATCTCCCTTGCTGCAGATTAAGCCCATTACTTCTTGTCCTACCTTCAGTGGACACAGAGAACAATGGATCACTGTCCTCTTTAGAACAGCCCATAACAGATCTGAAGACTGTTCTCAGGTCCCCACTCAGTCTTCTTTTCTCAAGGCTAAACATGCCCAGATTTTTAACCTTTCTTCCTAGATCAGGTTCTCTAAACCTTTGTTCATTTTTGTTGCTCTCCTCTGGGCTCTCTCCAATTTGTCCACGTCTTTCCAGGGCCAAGTACAGCAGGACAATTACCTTCCGTGTCTTACGTACAAGAAACCTGTTAATTCACCCCAGAATGATTTTAGCCCTTTTTGTAACTGCATCACATTATCGACTTACATTCAATTTCTGATTCATGATAGCCCCCGGATCCTTTTCAGCAGGCCTACCGCCTACCCAGTTATGCCCCAGTTTGTAATTATACATTTGATTTTTCCTTCCTAGGTGAGGTACTTTGCATGTGTCTTTATTGAATTTCATCTTTTTGATTTCAGACCAATTCTCTAATGTTCAAGGTCATTTTGAATTCTAACCCTGTCCTCTCAAGTGCTGGCAACCTCTCCCAGCTTGGTATCATATGCAAATTATACAAGCTTCCTCTCCACTACATTACCATGTCATTAATGAACATATTGAATTGCACTGGACCCAGGACAGACCTCTGTGTGACCTCCCCCACCCGCAGATACACCCTCGCAAATCATTGATAACTACTCTGTGAATATGGTCTTTCATCCGCGTGTGCACTCACCTTTTAGTAATTTAACCTAGACCGTATTTCTCTAGTTTGCCCATGAGCATGTCATGTGGGACTGTGTCAAAGGCCTTGCTAAATTCCAGATATATCACGTCTACTGCCCCACCCTCATCCACTAGGCCGGTCACCCTGTCGTGAGAGGTCCTGTAGCCGCTTCCTACCTTAGCTCTCATATTCAGTCTCATGTGCAATCCTGAAATGTTCCAGGGCTCTTCCTGGAGCAAAGCATGTCATTCAGTACTGACACAAACCCCACCCTGCACCGCCCACTCCCCATCTGAGCCGGGCACGCACCGCGCGAAAATATACACAACTATTGTGTCAACAAGCACCCGAGACCCCTCAGCTCACCACCAATGGTGGAGCTGCTGGAGGAGACCACAGCTGGTTAAAAAGTGGACTTTTCTCTCTCTCTCTCTCTCTCTCTCACACACACACACACACACAAAAATCGAAGATTTTGAAAAATTGTGCCGTGAATCAAGACAGAAAGCCAAAATTCCCAAATTTTTTGCAAAATGAAATTCTGGGGGGAAAAAAATTGGTTTGGGGTCAATTGAAATGTTTTGCTATGATAAATTCTCAATGTTATGTTTCAGTTTTGACCCTTTTTTTTTTACTTATTTTTATATCAAATAAAGTACATTTCAAAACAGTCATTTTGTTTGTTAACAAAAAATCAAAAGTTTTCATTCCAAAAAAGTGGAAACTTTTATTTCCAATTGTTTTCGGAACAAAATTTGGTATGATTTCACCCCCCATTTGGTTTTGACTAAACGGCATTTCCCAACAGAAAACTGTTTTGATGAAAATTTTCCCACCAGTTCTAAGGGAGACAGAGCCCCTTGTCCTAACAGCGTTTACACCAAGAGCAGTTAGACAGAAAATGGTTACCGGTGAGACAGCAAACAGTGGAAAGCTAGACCCCAGCGCAGTGATTTGGGCAAGCTGATGGGTATTTTGGACAAGCTGCCATAGCCAGGTTCACAGGGAATCCCTACCTGCCTCTCAAGTTACCTGGCTTGGTGAGCAAACTAACCCTGGTGTGGTATTGCCCCCCTGGCAGGACAGATGTGCCACTGCTTCATCATTGTGTCGGAGGAAGGACACCACGGGTTGCAAAAGTAAATGCTGGGTCCAGACAGTAACTTCTTAAAATGGCATCCCAAATACGCAACCTCCTCTTCCTGCCTTCCATTTAACAGGAGCATGGCCTTCCACGAGGCTACAGTTCAGGGGTCAGGAATCTCTTCCTGATTCTGTGGGACTTCGGGCAAGCCACGAATGTGAGCATTTTCATCCTCAGGTGCCTAGTGACAGATATCCAAATCCATAGATTGGTCCCTACATCAGTGGCTGTATTTTCCGAAGTGCTCGGCTCCAACAACTCCCTGCTGGAATCAGCAGGAATGGCAGGCACCAGCACCTCTGAGAAACAGGCCATTTGTACTTAGGTGCCTACAGATGGATTCAGGGGCCTACTTTTAGGCACCCAACTCAAAAATGTTGGCCTCCTTCTCCCCATGACTCAGCTTCCACATAAGAACATCAGAATGGCCATGCTGGGTCAGAACCATGGTACGTCTAGGCCAGTGTCCTGTCTTCTGACAGTGTCCGGTGCCAGATGCTTCAGAGGGAATGAACAGAGCAGGGCAACTTCGAGTGAGTCATCCCCTGTTGTCCAGTCCCAGCTTCTAGAAGTCAGAGGCTTGGGGACACCCAGAGCACAGGGTTTTCATCCCTGACCATCTTAGCTAATAGCCATTGATGGACCTATCCTCCAAGAACGTATCTAGTTCTTTTTTGAACCCAGTTATAGTTTTGGCCTTCACAACATCCCCTGGCAATGAGTTCCACAGGTTGACTGTGCGTTGTGTGAAGAAATACTTCCTTTGGTTTGTTTTAAACCTGCTGCCTGTTCATTTCAACGGGTGACCCCTGGTTCTTGTGTTATGGGAAAAGGTACTTCCTTCTTCACCATCTGCAAAATATGGACAGTGCCATTTCCCTACCCCTTGGGGGGAGAATTAACTGACAAATCTTTGGAGATTCTCAGCTGAAAGCTGCTACATGAGGGCAATGATTTATGATTGGTAGTGAGCAATTTAGGTTCTCTTGGGCTAATGAACAAAAAATATATAGTGGAAAGACAGACCCATCCGCGGCCTGAATTGCAGAGGTACAGAGCAAAGCTGAAGTCATTTGGGATGACAGGTGCTCGGCATCTCCGAAAATCTGGCCGAGTGCCTGCAACAAGCTCCACAGAGACACTCTTTCCCAGCAACTTTCTCTTCGGTTGCATTGAACGCCGAACCTCTTGGGAACTAGAATTCAGCCACAGCGGCCTCCCCGTTACTACTTCTCAGTATTTCCCGCCTCCCAAGCAAGCACCACCAGATAGGCAATGCACAGAATGTTTACGGTAAAGATTTTCTAAGGACAGGAAAGAGGGGAAGTTTCCTCGGGCACAAAAATAAGAGAGTTTGATTTTCTTTGTTTTTGTGGAAAGCTTCCCAGTCCGGAGACGGAGGCGGCTGTGGACTATCTCCCAGGAGAAGCCCCGGTGCCTGTGAACTCCTCCTTTTCCAAATGTCTGGAAAGTGTCTAGCACCCCCCAGGGCCTGGCCTAAAGGACAAGCCGATAATGACTTGTCACAGGAAGGAGGATGGCTTGGTGGTTAAGGCCCTGGCCTGGGGTTTAGAACATCCAGGTGCAACTCCCAGTACTCCTCCAGGTTCCTTGGATGGCCTTGGCGAAGCAACTTAACCTCTGTGGGCCTAGTGCCCCATCAGTCAAGTGGGGCTAATGATGCTTCCTTCTCCCACCCTTTGTCACTCTTGTCTACTTAGACCAGAGGCGGGCAAAATTTTTGGCCTGAGGGCCACATTGGCTTTCCGAAATTGTATGGAGAGCTGGTTAGGGGAGGCTGTGCCTCCCCAAACAGCCAGGCGTAGCCCGGCCCCTGACCCCCATCCTCCCCCCCCCCCCCCCCCCCCCCCCCCCCCCCCCCCCCCCCCCCCCCTCCCCCCTCCGCCCCCCTCTGCTCCCTGTCCCCTGACTGCCCCCCACCACCCCATTCAACCCCTCCTCTCATTCCTGACTCCCCCCTCCGGGACCCCTGCCCCCATTCAACCACCCCTTCTCCCTGTTCCCTGACCACCCCCGGACCCTCCGCCCCTGACTGCCCCCTGCGGCCCCATCCAACCCCCCCTCCTTCCTAACCACCACCCCGAACTCCCCTGCCCTCTATCCAACCCCCCCGCTCCCTGCCCCCTTACCGCGCTGCCTGTAGCACCGGTGGCTGGCGGCGCTACAGATGCGCCCCCCAGAGCACCAGGACAGGCAGCCCTGCCGCCCGGCTGGAGCCAGCCGCACCACCACGCAGCACAGAGCACTGGGTCAGGCCCGGCAAGAGCTCGCAGCCCCTCCGCCCAGGGCATTGCGCTGGCGGCGCAGCGAGCTGAGGCTGTGGGGCAGGGGGGACAGCGGGGGAGGGGCCGGGGGCTAGCCTCCCTGGCCGGGAGCTCAGGGGCTGGGCAGGACGGGCCCACGGGCCATAGTTTGCCCACCTCTGCCGTAAGCTCTTCAGCAGGGCAGGGAGTGTCTCTCAGCATGGGTGTACAGAGCCTAGCAGCACAATGGCATCGCTAGGTGCTACTGTAATGTAAGTACTAATTACATCCAAAAATCAGGTTGCAAAGCCAAACGTTTAGAAGTCATGAAACACCAGCATTAAAGTTGCCCGTGCAACCTTATTTCAGCCCCCTTGTGCATTACGATATGGTCTTTATTTACATGCTCCCACGCTATTTTTTCCACAGGACTGCCACCTCCTTCAGCGAAGGAGTAGTTATTCAGCATGTCTTTTTATCCTTCTCATTCAATACGTGGCCCAGGCTTTATTTACCACATGCCACCAAAATCCTGCATGGCCTACAGAATTATTAATTTCCTGCTGGGTGTTTCTATGGTGCTCTCCCCGCAGTGGTTTGAGTGCTTCACAAACGTTCAGGAATTTTTCTTTGTGCAGGGGATATTCTTATACCTATTTTATAGACAGGGAGCTGAGGCACAGAGAGATTAAGGCTGCAATTATCAACAGCGACAACTAATTTGAGACACGTAGGCCCTGATTTTTCAGAGTCCTCACCAACAACAATTGGTCCAATAAAAGATATTTTCTCACGCACCTCATCTCTCTTAGCGTTTTTATGGCACATTCTATGCCCAGAGCTCAGCTCCCGTCGACCTGAGTTGCAGCTGTGAGTGCTCAGTGCTTCTGCAAATCTGTTCCCTGGTGTCTTAGGTTGGGAAGCCAGAAAATGAGGAAGACACAATTAGTGGCCAACTGTGAGCACTGTGGTTTAAGTGATTTACCCAGCATCAAGCAGGAGCTCTGACAGAAGCAGAGAGAGAATCTAGTTCTCTGGGGCAACATTCAATTTCCTTGGCCACAGGTCCACCCTTTCTCTTTCTGCAGCCCCTGCCTCGTTCACTGGACATCTTCAAACTTCTGCACCGAGTGAGGCAGGGATCCTACAGACAACAGCCTCCTTCACTACACAGCCCTGATTCAGCCCCAGTGCAGACGCATCCCGTGCACTGAATGAGGCTGGGGTCCAGTGTAAAAAATAGGATGTGATTGTGTCATTAACGACTATATCAAAATGAATAAGTCAATGGTCCCCAAACTTTTCGGGGTTGTGTCCCCCCTTACCCAGTCTGGTGCCCCCAGAGTCGGGGCCAGGAGCAGGGCCACGGCTCCGGGGGAGAGGGGGACGCTGACAGGGGTAAGGGGGCCGAGGCTGTGGCTGCAACTTGGGGTGGCTCTGGAGCCAGGAGCAGGGCCAGGAATGGAGCCGCAGCCAGGGGCTAAGGCCAGGACCAGGTGCGGAGCCGCTGCAGGGCTGCAGTCAGGGGCCAAGGCTGGGAGCTGGGACCTTGGCGGAGGGCGGGGCCGGAGCAGAGCTGGGAGCAGAGCGGGGCTGGGTGGCACTCCTTCCCTATCCCATGGGGGGTGGCCTGGGCCCTGCCAAGCCCCCCCAAATGTTCCTACACACACACACACACAGTTTGGGGACCTCTGGCATATGCACAAGGGGGCCAAATTAATTTTACATTGGCAACCTTAATTCTGGCATTTCCTAATTTTTGAGTGCTTGACTTCGCAACCTCAACTTTCTTTTAATGTCGTTTTTTGGGTGTAATTTCCTAATTTTAAAAAACAAACCTGAAAACACAGAAATTCCATCACATGGAGCCGGATTGACTGAGAACTTGGGTCATCAGTAGGGTTTGGGCCTTTAGAGCCACCATAAGTGGTAGCAATAGAAGGCTATTATTGTCTGTGTGGACCACTCACTAGACGTAGGGTGAGACACACTCATTTCACAAGAGGGTTTCATCGCTATTTGCTGACAGCCGAGGAAAGTGGAGACTCAGGACAGAACTCCCGGGTTCAAGTCCAGGTTCTGGAAGGGAGTGTGATCTAGTGGTTATAGACCACTTCTATCCCTGTATGCCTAGCCTATCTTTGCAACCCTCTGCTCCAAACCCCACACCTCAGCTACTGTCCTCTGCTCCCATCCATCCCCTTAGCTGGTTCCTGTCCCTGCCTCCTCTGCTGCCCCCATCAGTTCCTGTCCCGCTCCCCTTCTGCTCCTCGACACCCTCTGGCTCACATAACCCCCATTCCTCCTCATTTCTCACCCCTCTGCATACCGTGTGGCTGTTTCCTCCTCTTCCTCCTCCTCGCTGCCTGGGAACAGCAGCAGGGGCATTGAGAACACCAGAGAGATAGGCTCTCAGTTCCCATGCCTGGCACAGCAGACACTGGCATCCAGGAGCTGCAACTCCAAGGCATGTCCTGCTCAGCCTCTGCAGCCCACGGACTGGCGCATGCTCAGTCATTCTGCCAGATGACACACGCATCATCCAGTCACATGCAGGAGCTGTGAGGACGGTGGAGCATGCTCAGTGCAGATGGAATCTTTGGGGAATTTAACACCACTCTGATAAGTCTCCGTCGAACATTTGCAAACTTGGCCAAATTTGGGTGAATTTTCACAGAAACAGCAAAAGGCACATCCCTGACCCCAGGGCAAACTCCCTGCCACATTCCAAGTCCCTGTTCCAAAACACGGAGGCACTAGAGCTTCTCAACAAAGTGTTTGTAAGAGGTTTTTTTTCAACAAGGGCAAAACAACGTATATTCCCCTAACATTCTTCAAAATGGCTGAATCATTTTAGCTGAAACTTCCCAACTATACTCAGCCTGAGGCAGATACCTAGCATAGAAATTTTTAGCCTGAACGGTTAAAGTTTGGCAGTGTTATAAGCAACTGAAAACATAGTCTCATATAGGGAAGTTGGGCAGCACTACCTATGGAAGACTCTTGGACTAGATATGACTTAAACAGACCTTTTCTGTCACTTTTAGGTTCTATAATTTACCAGGAAGAGGAGGTGGAGGGAGAGGAAGTATAAATCCATTAGGCTAATTGCTTCTTGGTTCCAACAGCTGTATGGAAATCCTGAAGCCCTGCAGTTTACACGGCGGCCACAGCGAGAATAGGGAACATGGGAGAACATCATGAACGTCTATCATAGGAATGAAAGGAATAACTCCATTGGCTGGCAGCAGTAGTAGGCTGCTATCCTCTGTGTAGCCCAGGCATTAGATGGGGACATGACACACCCTTTTTAAGTGTTAAGTCAGAATAATTAGCAAGCAACTAGAGGGTTCAGTCCTCCCTCTGTCAGGGCACGATCCAGAAGACAGGCACTCATCCCTTTCTGAGAATTGGGCCCTTTGAAGGTGTCCTGAGTTGGACATCCCAGATCACTAGTCACTTTAGAAAGTCCTAGTCTGTGAACCTTGTGAAGGGAAGATGCCCTACAAGCCAGGCCCGGGACCTCTGCTCTTATGGTTCTGCATCCAGCATTCATGTCCCCACTCCATTTAACAATGGGCTGGACTCGGGATGTCTGGATTCAGCATTCGGGCTCACTGGTCTGGGGCATTTCAGAGGTGCTGGGATAGCAACGATGTGCCCAAACAGACAGCGGGGTATGTAGGGACTCTGATGGGACAGATGTGAGAAGGGCCATCCAGTACCTTTCAGTCAGGGCTACACACATGGGCCCGACCCGGTGTGGATCCAGATCCAAGCTGCCACAGAGTCCTGGGGTGTCCAGTGCAGGGGTTTGGCGCAGGGCCTCTCTCTCCGGTTCACACCTGGGTCAGCACATACAGTAGCTCTGTTTACTTGGTGCGGGGGTTGGGGGAAGGAGGTCTGGGGGAATAATCAGACCGGACTGCTCTCTTTCTCTGGGTCGGAGTGACCTCATTTCTCAGCAGCCGTTTCTATGGAAACAAGCCCACACACATCCATAGACTGGCAAGACAGCTGGTGCAGAGGGCAGAGCAGAGTCCTGTGGACACTCTGCCCTGCAGTTCGGGATGAGCGCTGCAAAGAGCCCCTCACCCCCAAAGCAACAGAGCTGCTCTCTGCACCACCAGGACCCCGTCACTGCCGTCCTCCGGCAAAGCAGAGGCTTAGTGAATCCAGGGGTGCTGAGCCCAGCAGCGAGTTAAAGGCAGAGCTGACTGCACTGGACAGGCTAGGGCGTATGTACGCCCCCACCCTTCTTTGCGGGACTGAACCGGGACTGCCCAACTGTGTGCCATAGCCCTATATGGCTAACGGGGATTCTCCTTTAGCTCAAGTGGTTGGGGCCTAGACTTTTGGAGCAGGAACATCTGGGTTCTATCTCTGGCGCTGCATCCATGCTAGTGCTAAGCAGCATAACGACAACCGGGCAGGCGCTGGGAGGCCATGGGTTTGTTGTATTTTATATATACATATTTTATATCTCCTCCGTAAGGCTCCTTTCTAAGGCATCTGTCAGTGTCTAGGCACGATGACATGGGTCTAAAGGGACACCAAGTCTCTCATTAAAGAGAAAACAAGCTCTCAGCCCCAGCCCCTCTGCCGTATCTTTCCCTTCCCAGCTGCAGCCACTCTCCCGTTTAGGTGTTAGGAGAAACCTTGCGGAAAGGGAGGGGTGCAGCAGGGGGCAGTTGCAGAGCAGGGGCGCTCCACGAATCATCTTAGCATCACATCCTGAAAGCACCAGATGAACACCAGCTAACTAACCCTCCCAATACCCCTGCCAACGCCATCATCCCCATTTTAACACTGGGGGAAACTGAGGCCAGGGGGCAATCAAGTGGCTTGCTCAGAGGTGCAGAGAAAGTCTGATTCGAACTGAGGAACGCCAGGCTCGCAGGCCGGCACTTGGAGCACTGGATGCATTAGATTTAAAGGTTAAAAGGAAATAATCACTCTCCCGTTCCATACCTGCTCAGAACCCAGCCCAGGGCCCAGGCCATCCCTAGGAGACACCCCTGTGTAATGGGATCAGTCCCGCTCGATGGGACAGGATTGCAAGTGCTGAGCACCAGTCTAAACCAGAAATCCTCCCTTATGGGCAGGATTTCACAAGAGCTCCATACCCCAGGTTCACGCAACATGCGGAGCTCTTAGGAAAATCTGGCCACTTGTTTTTGGGGCGCAAATAGGGGAAAATCTGGCCCTAGGAGTCTGTAACTCCCACATCCGCTACAGGTGAAACAAAGTGCTTGGCAGGTAAAACTAACGAAGGGTATCCCTCGGGCCCCTGGGCGCTGGGACAGACAACAGCTAACATCAAAATAAACACACAAACGCCACATGCCGCCTAACTCCACCCAATAACCAATCAACCCCCACCGCTGTGACTGCAGCACAGAAGAAGTGAAGTCTGCAGCTCAGGGATTCCACAGACAGAGCTGCCCAGGGGGCTGAGGAGATGGGGATTTCCTCCTGCCTTAGGATCTAGCCTCCCACGCCTCCTCTATTCTCCTTGTTGTGTCCCCGACCGGAGGGACTGAGGTGTAGGAATGAGACACATGACTGGGTGCTTTGCTGATCTCCTCTGCACTGCGTGGGCTTCCACAGGGCAGTCACGAATTCCTAGACTCCTGAATAATGAGCCCTAGCCTTCAAACCTTCCATGGACTTCACTGGGAGCGGGATGAGGCTCAAATGGCTTTTGCAATTCTGGGCTGGCCTGGAGGCTGCCCCCTTCCCGTCGGGTGTGGGGCCTGGCCACAGGGATGCATACGTTCCTCCCCTCCAGGCTCACTGCCCTGCCCTACATCTGGAGAAAGAAAGGAGTGCCACAAGAGAACGGCGTGGGACTGTGTTGCCAGTTGGCTTGCATGTGTGGGTTCTCTCCGTGTGCTGTCCAGCTCTGTGCAGATAGCTGGTTCAGCAGACCTCAGTGGTACTCCCCCTGCTGTCAAGTGCTGAAGGCTGGAATGTCATTGCCTCAGTCCTTGGAGCCCCAACGTTATTATTATTAACAGCAAATAAGGCAGCCTGCTCATTCACCAGACTTCGCTGTGTCTCATAACGAATGACCACCGGCACGGTTCAGTGACAAAGGCACTCAGCCAGGCTAATTGCCCTAGAATGCCAGCCCCCTGGCTCCGTGGTTACAGGTGCGCTAAGACATGAGTGCCCCAGGGCAAGAAGGGGCTCAGGCAGCAGCAGGAGTCTCTGCTGTCCCCTTGGCCACACAAAAGGTTAAGGCCAGATATTTATAGGCTGAGACAAACAACTAGGAGACACAACTTACACACCACTGTCCGTATTTCATTACACCTGTTTGTTACCTCCCCTTGTTCCTGATATCTTGGACAAAATATCCCTGTTCATTGTTTGTCAAACCATCTTATCTTGGACTAGATTGCGGTGTATCTGCACTAGCCGGAATATATTTAGGTAAATATCTAGTGCCTAGTATGCTAGCAACAACTTTGCCAAGTTCATGTACCAGACAGACAGTGAACTTGTGAACATCTGTTTGATACTTGGCCTGACTTTGGTTCACAGCCTCTGGTTCCGGCCTCAGGTCTCGCACCAGGCCCAGTGCTCCAGGCTCTCTCTCTCTCTACTACAGCCTGTACGTCCACACAACATGAGCACATTGGTCCAGTGCTCTCTGCATTACACACAGTCCCACTGCAGCAGTATTATTACATTCAGTTACATGACAGTGGCACCTAGAGACCCCAACTGAGATCAGGACCCTGTTGTGTGGGGCTCAGTACACACATACGCGCACACATAGCAAGAGATCCAAAGAGCTCACAGTCTAAACCAGAGCAAATTACAGCCCGCGGGCCACATCCGGCCTGCGGGACCCTCCTGCCTGGCCCCTGAGCTCCTGGCCCGGGAAGCTAGCCCCCTCCCCCGCAGCCTCAGCTCACTGTGCCACTGG